>NC_043970.1:3431058-3606058 GCF_902148855.1 Sphaeramia orbicularis | reverse complement strand
GGACTTCCGGGACGGCCTACAAAATAAAAGCTGCTCCATCATTTATTCATTGGGACTTCCAAATGAATGAAATAATGTGCTTCTGGTTAAATTTAAATAATTAAATTAATTAATGTCATATTAGTTGGTTGATTTAGATTGAGAAATGCTTAAAATGACCTAGAGCTATATGCATATGAGTACATGACACCAAGAGATGTAGCATGTCTAAAGTCTAAATCTCCATGAGCAGGTTTAATATCTGAGAAACATTTACTGGTTGAAATCTTATGCAGCTTTGG
This sequence comes from Sphaeramia orbicularis, assembly GCF_902148855.1. NCBI lineage: Eukaryota > Metazoa > Chordata > Actinopteri > Kurtiformes > Apogonidae > Sphaeramia > Sphaeramia orbicularis. The sequence continues at coordinate 3,605,777 of NC_043970.1, read as the reverse complement.
ACAAATATTTACCAAGTTTAAATGGATTTTTTTTTCTGAAATGAATGTGGTTATATTAAATATTGAAGTTGCATTGAGAGCATTTGTCACTTTATTTCCATATTTATATGTAATTAATGATCAGATTTTTTTTTTATATTATAAATATTTTTATTTTTTATTTAAGCAGTTGTCATCACTTTTGACAACCTTTATAACTTGCAGCTCTGCTTGCTCCTATGTAAATAGTATTGGAAACAAATATATGACAATTACAACTGTACTTTTTACTGAGCATAACACATGGACATTCTGCACTTTTTATTTTTATATTGAACCCTTTTTCTGTGAGTGTGTTTTTAGTTGACTGATTTGATATTTTTCATTATTAACTGCTTAAAAGCAAGTTGCTTTCTGTATTTATAATTCTTGGCACTTTACAGACCATCAAAACAAAATCTTATTGCACTGCACAGTTGTATTTGTAAAATGACAATAAAGCATTTTCTATTCTATTCTATTCTATTCTATTCTATTCTATTCTATTCTATTCTATTAACTACAATATGGTTTATATGATCGTTTCGGTATCAAATGTATGTATTATATAAAGTATGTGTTTGACTTTTGGTAAAAGATGAGGAATTAACCCTCTGGTATCCTGTCCAGTAAGGTCCTTACTAAGCACCAAGTGTGCCTTTTTGGCACACTTGTGGAATAATGTCAAAAAATTTTTTCGTACAGTTTGTTTTTAATTCTTTTACACTTTTTTCTATTTCATCAACTTGAGCCGTAAATAAAAATACCAAATACTCAATAATTGTCACATTTTTTAACCCTTTAAATGCTGTGTTTGTAATGTAAACAAACCTTTTTTTTAAATGCAAAAAAAAAAATTATATATATATATATATATATATATATATATATATATATATATATATATATATATATATATATATATATATATATTTATTTATTTATTTATTTATTTATTTTTTATTTTTTTTTATTTTTTTTTTCCAATATACTACATAAAAAGTGGATCACATATTATTTGATTTTTTCATCCTGGCATATGTCAATGATTAACTCCAACACTGGTTCATTTGCATTGTTATTTCTGGCACTTGGTCAAATGTTCAAAATACTAGCATCCATCACCAAGTGTGCGTAAAATGCACACCTATAAATCAAACTATTAAATATTATATACAGATTTATTTTTCTGCTCTAATTTGATTTTATTTTTGTAAATCCAGGTCAGCCCTAATCATACAGATCAAATGGAAGAAATAGTGCATTTTAGGCACACTTGGCAGACAGATGCTAGTCTTGTAATTTTCTTTTGTTTCCAATGTGCAAATTTTAGTTGGTGGCCACAATTTTAAAGATCATGCAAAAATTAACAACTTTTGAATTCTAACCTTATTTAAATTGTGAAAAATAATGTGAAGTTTTTAACACGAAGTGCAAAGTGTGCCTAAAACACGCATCCGGATACCGGAGGGTTAACCTACTGTGCCACATTGACTATCATTAACCCATAAAAACCCAGAGGTACTTTTGTGGCAGTTCTCAAATGGGTTTTTCTCTACACTGAACCTTTTGTGAGTGATTTATCACCATTTATTGTAATATTATCCTCTTTATGTTATGTTTTTTCAGTGTAAATCATGTATTATGGTTATACAATGTAAATATGGTCAAATAAGTTCATTCTCATTTGGTTTTGGCCTATTTTGTTCATCGTTCTGGCTTGAAGTCAAAAGACAGGAGTGAGTATTTAAAATGTTATTATGTTAAGTTATTTGATGATGAAAATGAGGGTGGGATTAAATAAGTTTTTCTTCTTCCCACTCCTTTTCGAGTGTAGATGAATGATTTTGGAATTTTTAATTTGCATGTATTCTGCAAATGCTCGAAATAAACAAAGAAAATGAAATTAAATGAAAGGTTATTATGTCAAATCAAGAAAAAAATAAGAAAATGCTGTTTTTTTCCCCAAAAAAATTGTCATTGACTAAACACAAACCCAGTGTGTCCATCCACTGTCATTGATCCAACTCTGTGGGTTTTACTGGTGAATCTATGTTGTAGAAGATGACGGTGTTTCCACGTTCACAATGGAGCCTCTGAACGTCCAAATGGGTCATATCTGATGACCATGAAAAGATGAAGAACTGTATTTTACACCAATTATTGACATGTATCAATAGGATTAATGGATCAGCAGGTATTAAACAGTTTAGATCAGTAGATGCTTTTGGTCGGTGGTGTGTGTTTGGGTCTTTATGGGTTAACACCTTATCAATAATTCTATGTTGTTATAAGTTTAGAGCACAGGTGTCAAACATGCGGCCCAGGGGCCAAATCCAGCCCTTGGGATGAATTTGTGAAATCCAAAAATTACACTAAAATATTAACAGTCCTTTTAGTTTAGGTTCCACATTCAGACTAATCCAATCTCAAGTGGGTCAGAGCAGTAAAATACTATCATAATAACATATAAATAATATCAACTCCGTATGTTTCTCTTTGTAAATGTAAATATTTTCATCTATTTAGACTAAAACAAAGTGTAATTTTGCAAAAAAATGCAAATAACCTGAAATGTCTTAAGATTAGTAAATACAATTTTAACAATTTTCTGCCTGTTATTCAACATCTGTTCAGGATTGGCACTATAACATGTGCTCTTATGTATGAAATGAAATGGTCCGTTTGTTTTCTGCTCCGTAGTTGTGTCATTATTAAACTGCTGTCTTTGTTGTGATCGCTCCAGAACTCCAGAACTCCAGAACTTTCATTTGCTCTGTATGAAAAGAGAATTTCTCATCACTTCACTTATTTCAATCTTAACTATGTCTTGACTAAGTCTCAAATTTACATTGATATTTACTTGCCTCGGATGCGGTGCTTGAATGGACTGAAAACACGTATACTATTGTCTGGAAGAAACAGTCAATTGGAACATCTTCCTATAAAATCTGAAAAGTAGAATCATATTGTAATGACACAGCCTTATCTTGGACCAATTCCACTGGCATTTTTACAGGAAAAGGTGGAAGAATTCAGAAATACCACCATTAAGTGTAATGATGTTTTTTTTTGTTGTTGAAAAAAAAGAGTTACCATCTAATCATGACTAAGCCACTCATTTGGAAAGGCTACCATGGTTTAATACACATGTATGTGTCCTACTAACAAAAAGGCACCACAAAGGTTTTGCCCCCTTTGGTGGTACCACTACCTGGCCTGGCCCATGGACTGTTTGGTGTATTTGTAGATCCACTGTGATCTGTAAGTTATAATACACGTGTGGAAATGATAAAGGGAAGTTTTTCCTCGCCACTGTCACCAGTCACAAGTGTTTGCTCCTGGAGGATTCTGTTGGGTTTCTGTAAATTGGCTTAGAGTCTGGTTTGGACCAAGTCTATATAGAAAGTGTCATGAGAGAACTTTTTTGTTGTGATCTGGCGCTATATAAATAAAATTTGATTGATTGAGTGATTTGATTGGTTTTCCCCTGTAAGTCGCTTTGAAAAAAAGCATCTGCCAAATGCATAAACATAAACATAAAATGATAAACTGAGGCAGAATAATGTTAACCCTTTCATGTACGAATTGTGGGAACCTCAGTATTCAGTGTTTTTATTCCTCCTTAGGCATGAAAAAAACAATGCGATCGAGTCTTTTTTTTTTTTCTATGGAGTTACAAAAATATCCATGCATTTAATTTTTGAAGTAAAGAAACGTGTTTAAAACCCAATATCAGAAAGTGATATGAAAACAATGAAATAAAAACATTTTTAATGCTGCTAATCTGATGTCTTCTCACATTTTAACATATTCTAATGCTAGTTATTACTCACTTCATCTAGATAATGTGCAAAAAACCCCTTCTTGTCTAACAAATAACAATTGATTTACACTCAAACATGTTACTGCAGATCAGGTTTATCAAGAACAGCAAAGTTACAGTAATGGTCTGAATTACAGTGTATGGGATGGTGCATCAGTGTCCACTGTGTTGGCTGATATGGAACTAAAACGACAAAACCCATGAATATACAAGAGAACAGCTGGAGAAGAACTGTCCACTGGAGTATATGCATATACAGGGGTTGGACAAAATAATGGAAACACCTTAAAAAATCAACAAAATATAATTTAATATGGTGTAGGTCCGCCTTTTGCGGCAATTACAGCCTCAATTCTCCGAGGTATTGATTCATACAACTTGTGAATTGTTTCCAAAGGAATTTTAAGCCATTCTTCAGTTAGAATACCCTCCAACTCTTTTAGAGACGATGGCGGTGGAAATCGACGTCTTACTTGAATCTCTAAAACTGACCATAAATGCTCAATAATGTTGAGGTCTGGGGACTGTGCCGGCCATACGAGATGCTCAACTTCATTAGAATGTTCCTCATGCCATTCTTTAACAATTCTAGCTGTATGGATTGAGGCATTATCATCTTGAGGTGAAGGTGTTTCCATTATTTTGTCCAACCCCTGTAGCTCTAGGTCATTTTAAGCATTAAGGGTTAAAAAATGTGACAATTATTGAGAATTTGGTATTTTTATTTACAGCTCAAGTTGATGAAATAGAAAAAAAGTGTAAAAGAATTAAAAACAAACTGTATGACAATTATATGGAACTAAAACAACAAAACCCATTAATATAAAAGAGAACAGCTGGAGTGGACAGTGCATGAAAGGGTTAAAATTACACTTATTTTTTCAGTTTGTTCATGTTTTTCACATCTTTTGAAAGGACAGATTGTAGATGTCAACCTTTTCATAATGTACATTTACTGTTTTCGCTCTAAAACACAGAGAAAAGTTTGGAGTCGACATTATTTCTATATTATTCTGTTATTATTTCACTGCTCCGGCCCATCTCAGACCAAATTCAGCTGAATGTGGAACTGAACTAAACTGAGTGTGCCAGCCCTGCTTTAGAGTCTAGATGAGGTGTTTTATTGTTGAAGGTGCTCCATATCCGGTCCGCGGCCCTCCGGTGGGCTTGACGCGGCTCCGTCCTCCACCTGCTCCGGACGCACCGCGGATCCGAGGAAGAGGAGCGCACTGCGGCTGGAGGCTTGAACCGGAGCGGAGGTAGGACACCGGCTGTGTGGGCTCAGTCAAAGCCGTCCGCAGCGGATTTTCCTTCGGATCAGATGAGCTGCGGGTGCTCGTGACCATCCTCCGCCGCCGGGATCGGTCTCTAACGGGGGCGCGCGGGTTCCGTTATGTCGAGCGTCGCCGAAATGGCACCGGAAAGCAGACCCTTGAACGCATCATAAGCTCATTTCCACAGGTTGTTCATTGATTATTTATGACTGGTGTCGTTTATAAATATTTAATATCAATACTTGAATTCGGCGCAGGACACAAACGAACACTTGAAGTCACATTAAAACCGTGAACGCACCGTTTGGACGCATTCGGTGGTCTGGCTCTGTAGAATAAACACTAGAAAATACCCATGGGTTTTTTTCTGATTTAACCCTCTGGTATCCCGTCCACCAAGGTCCTTACTGAGCACCAAGTGTGCCTTTGTGGCACACTTGTGGAATAATGTCCAAAAAAAAATTTCATACAGTTTGTTTTTAATTCTTTTACACTTTTTTTTCTATTTCATCAACTTGAGCCGTAAATAAAAATACCAAATATTCAATAATTGTCACATTTTTTAACCCTTAATGCATAAAATGACCTAGAGCTATACGCATATGAGTACATGACACCAAGAGCTGTAGCATGTCTAAAGTCTAAATCTCCATGTGCAGGTTTAATATCTGAGAAGCATTTACTGGTTGAAATCTTATGCAGCTTTGGACAAATATTTACCAAGTTTAAATGGATTTGTTTTCTGAAATGAACGTGGTTATATTAAATATTGAAGTTGCATTGAGAGGATTTGTCACTTTATTTCCATATTTGTAAGAAATTAATGATAAGATTTTTTTTTTTTTTTTAATATTATAGATATTTATTGTCATTTAAGCAGTTTTCATCACTTTGACAACCTTTATAACTTGCAGCTCTGCTTGCTCCTATGTAAATAGTAATGGAAATATCTTTGTATATGCACTACTACTTTATAATACTTGACAATTACAACTGCACTTTTTACTGAGCATAACACATGGACATTCTGCACTATTTTTTTTAATATTGAACCCTTTTTTTGTGAGTGTGTTGTTAGTTGACTGATTTGATATTTTTCATCGTTAACTGCTTATATAATTGCTTTCTGTATTTATAATTCTTGGCACTTTACAGACCATCGAAACAAAATTTTATTGCACTGCACAGTTGTATTTGTAAAATGACAATAAAGCATTTTCTATTCTATTCTATTCTATTCTATTCTATTCTATTAACTACAATATGGTTTATATGATCATTTAGGTATCAAATGTATGTATTATATTATGTGTTTGACTTTTGATAAAAGATGAGGAATTAACTCTCCGGTATCCCGTCCAGTAAGGCCCTTACTAAGCACCAAGTGTGCCTTTTTGGCACACTTGTGGAATAATGTAAAAAAAAAAAAATTCATACAGTTTGTTTTTAATTCTTTTACACATTTTTTCTATTTCATCAACTTGAGCCGTAAATAAAAAATACCAAATACTCAATAACTGTCACATTTTTTAACCCTTTAAATGCCGTGTTTGTAATGTAAATAAACCTATTTTTTCATGCAAAAAAAACAAAAATAAATTTTTTTCAGTATACTACATAAAAAGTGGATCATTTGATTTTTGCAGCCTGGCATATGTCAATGATTAACTCCAACATTGGTTAATTTGCATTATTATTTTTGGCGCTAGGTCAAATGTTCAAAAAATGCTAGCATCTGTCACCAAGTGTGCGTAAAATGCACACCTATAAATCAAACGTTTAACCCTTTCATGCGTAGTGGTCACTACAGTGGACAGCTGTTCAAAGGTGTTGTTCTCTTATATATTTATGGATTTTGTTGGTTTATTTCCATATCAGACAACACAGTGGACACTTATGCATCATCCCGTACACTGTAATTCAGACCATTACTGTAAATTTGCTGTTCTAGATAAACCTGATCTGCAGAAACATGTATGAGTGTAAAGAAAATTCTAATTGTTATTAGACTGTAATTAACCTTTTTTTTTTTTCTTTTTCTTTTTTTTAACAAAAAGGTTGTATGTTTTTTTTTTTTTGGCAAATTATCTACATGCAGGTATGTTAAAATGTGAGAAAACATCAGATTAGCAGTATTAATGTTTTTATTTCATAGTTTTTATGCAGTATATCAGTAAATACATGTTTCTTTGCTTCTAAAATTAAACGCATGGTGTCCAGCTGAGTGGATATTTTTTGTAACGCCATGAAAAATAGGTTCATAAAAAAATTCAATCACATTGTTTGTTTGTGTTTTCATGCCTAAAGAGGAAAAAAATCTTGATTCAGCTTCTCATAATTAATGCATGAAAGGGTTAAATACTATATACTGATCAATTTTTCTGCTCTAATTTGATTTTCTGTTTGTAAATCAAGGTCAGCCCTAATCATACATATCAAATGGAAGAAATAGTGCGTTTTAGGCACACTTGGCAGACAGATGCTAGTCTTGTAATTTTCTTTTGTTTACAATGTGTAAATATTAGTTGGTGGCCAGAATTTTAAAGATCATGCAAAAATGAACAACTTTTGAATTCTAACCTTATTTAAATTGTGAAAAATAATCTGAAGTTTTTTAAAACGAAGTGCAAAGTGTGCCTAAAAGGTGCACCCGGATACCGGAGGGTTAATCTAAGTTTGCAAATAAACAATAAATGTCAGCCTTTGTTTATCACAGATTCAATTCAGAACATTTATTTGACCAAGCAGTTGTTTTTCTCTAAACACTCGTTGTTGCTTTTGTTAATTTACAACAGGTGCCCCTAGAGCAAAACACATGATCCAACACAGAACTGCAACATTTATACACTACACAGACACTGCAGGTTATTACTCCTACTGTCATATTTATATGTACCATAACCCAACAACAATTTCATTTCATTTATTCATTCATTCCAATCTAAATAATCGGAAAGGAGCAGGATGAAGAAAACTTATAATACCTGCCCCTTTCATGAAACATCTGCTTACATCAGATAGGTTGCCATTACAAATATTACAGTCAACAGTTTACATCAGGGCTGTCAAACTCATAGTTCAGGGGTCACATTCAGCTAAATTTGATCTAAAGTGGGCCGGACCAGTAAAATAATAGAACATATATAACAATTAGGGATGGAACGATATGAAAATTTCATATCACAGTTATTGTGACCAAAATTATCACAGTTATCATTATTATCGCGGTGTTGTTGAAACTGTGCTCAAAATGTTCAAAAAGTACTAATACACACACTGAAATAATTTAACCAAGTTGTATTTTGAAAAAAAAAAAAAAAAGAAATAGTAAAATAAAATAATAGGCACAATGTACCTTCTGTTGGCAGAAACATTCAAATATTAACCCTTAGTGGTCTGAGCCCATTTTGGCCATTTTTCAGTCCTTTTGATTTTGCCTTTATATACTATATAAACAAATGTTTACTATACCCATGTTTGGTATCTTTTTTTCAGCACAACTTCATCTACAGGGTGTCCCATAAGTCTCCATACATAAAAAAAAAAAAAACGTTTCTTGACATAAACCATTTTTATTTCTATAATATGCTCTATATGACTGCCATTTTGTCGGGAACACATTTCAATGCGTGTCCTCCACTGCTGAAGAACTATAAAGAAGAAATATAAAGAAATTCATGTTAGAACCATATACGTATGGAATGTATTATGTCTCCTATGTATGGAGACTTATGGGACACGCTGTATTTCATCTGTCTATTATTTTTTCACTTTAACCTATGATATCAACATAACAGGCCAGAAAAAAAAAAAAAAAAAAAATCTGATCTGAAAAATGTATATACTTTATTGCATAAATAACACACAGATGCTTAACGAACCTTTTCAAAGACTTTAAAAGTGAATATTGGTTCCAAATATGAAGTATATAAAATCAAAATTGTAATAAATTAAAACTATACTCAAATATTTGACATAAAAGCAGATCTTTACATAGGCATTTTTTCCCCTAAAAGTGCCATAATTAAACACAGTTATCATGATAATTACAATTTAAACAGTAATACTAACCGTCTGCAATTTTACCGCGGTTTATCGTTATACCGGTAATCGTTACATCCCTAATAACAATATAACATAATAATATATAAATAATGTCGACTCCAAACTTTCCTCTATGTTTTAGAGCAAAAAAAAGTAAATTTACATTATGAAAATGTTTACATCTACAAACTATCCTTTCAAACAATGTGATTAACATGAACAAACTGAAAAAATAAGTGTAATTTTAACAATATTCTGCCTCAGTTTAACATTTACACATGTACATTATGACTTACAGATCACAGTGGATCTACAAACACACAAAACATTTAATATCAGGCAGAATCTTGCTAGAATTGTATTTACTTCTCTTAAGACATTTCAGGTTGTTCATATTTGTTCAGGTTATTCACATTTTTGGCAAAATTATACTTTGTTTTAGTGTAAATACATGGAAATATTTACATTTACAAACAGAAAAATTTGGAGTTGTCATTATTTCTGTTATTATGATAGTATTTTACTGGTCTGACCCACTGGAGATTGAATTGGTCTGAATGTGGAACCTGAATTAAAAGGATTGTTCATATCTTTGTGTAATTTTTGCATTTCACAAATTCATCCCAAGGGCCGGACCAGACCCTTTGGTGGGCCAGATTTGGCCACTGGGCCGCATGTTTGACACCTGTGGTTTACATGATAGTCAATGCAAATAAAACAAATCCAACATCCATAAGTTAAATTATTTCATTCCATGCTTTTATAAAGCTTCTCTATTCTTTCCTTATACAACCTCTTAAACTGAAAAATATTTGTACAGCTCTTCTCTTCCATCGCCAAAGAATTCCACATCCTAACACCCACAACACAAATACACATTTGCTTTACATTAGTCTGAACCCTTCGCTGTTTAAAATTAAACTTCCTTCTATGTTCTTCATCCTGTGATACTAAAACAAAGTCTCTGCAAATTTGCAAAAGTCTGTTTCTCGCTCTAAACACAATCAGCAATGTTCTTAATTCAGCCAGCTCTTTAAACTTAAACAATCCTGATTTAATAAACAACTCATTTGTATGTTCCCTGAAATTAACATTATACATGATTCTTATTGCTCTTTTTTGTAATAAAAACGATGGTTTTGTGTTACTCATATATGTGTTGGCCCATACCTCAATCATCAGCAGTCATCTTATGAATAAGTTTAGATCAGATCAGATAAGATATACTTTACAGCAGCACAAGGAAAGAGGCATCAAATACAAAAGAAAGATAAAGGGAGAAGATAAAAGTCTATTTAAAAAATGTCAAATTGACTGAATATTACATAAACACTTAATAATAATAATAATAATAATAATAATAATAATAATAATAATAATAATAAGAATAATAATAATAATAATAATAATAATAATATGCAAGTAGGTGACACTGACCAGATGCAAAAGTCCGTTTAGAACAGGATGCACTTGAACTACAGCTTGTCCTGATGTACACAAAGGTATGAGGAGGGTGTGAATGTATCCTCCCAGATTAGACCGAAGGCTTCTGGGAGACTTTCTCCAGTTCCAGACCCACTGAGGTACATTTGTGCTGGTTCACAGCCTGTTCAAGGAACTGAATCAAACCTGCTTGGATTCTTGGTTGTGACAGTTGGTTCACATGTCCCATCAAAATACACTGAGATCTGAAATCAACCTCAGAATAAACAGAGGAACCGAGATGAGATGAAAACAAACCCAAAACCCACCCAGTACCCAGATGACTGTTCTGTGGACCGGACCCTCTGTGTCTGTTCTGGGGATTTTCCTGCAGAAAAAGACAAAACCCAACATGACTGTGAAACATTACAAAGACCAGCGCTGTTCAACAAACTCAGCTTTTCCTTCTTATCCGTACACACACACACACACACACACACACACACACACACACACACACACACACACACAGGGGTGTGATGCAGTGTCAGTTTCTTGTAAATGAACAAATACGACACAACACACACATTGTATTGTTTCTGTGTTTCAGGTGTGTGCCAGCAGGATGAAGCGTGTGTAACCATGGCGACCCAGCTGCAGTTCGGGCGGCTGGGCGGTCTTCGTGCCAAACTGCTGCGGCGTTACGAGCACCGACCCTTTGTGTCATGTCTGACCGGTCTGTACGCGTGTCGCTGGAGACGCTACGAGAGGAGCTGCACTCAGCCCGAGGACTGCTGCTGCAACAAGGTCACATGACTGCACCTGCACATGGTCACATGACTGCACCTGCACATGGTCACATGACTGCACCTGCACATGGTCACATGACTGCACCTGCACATCTGCATGGTCACATGACTGCACCTGCACATGGTCACATGACTGCACCTGCACCTGCACATGGTCACATGACTGCACCTGCACATGGTCACATGACTGCACCTGCACATCTGCATGGTCACATGACTACACCCACACATCCACATGGTCACATGACTGCACCTGCACCTGCACATGGTCACATGACTGCACCTGCACCTGCACATGGTCACATGACTGCACCTGCACATCTGCATGGTCACATGACTGCACCTGCACTTGCACATGGTCACATGACTGCACCTGCACCTGGTCACATGACTGCACCCACACATCCACATGGTCACATGACTACACCTGCACCTGCACATGGTCACATGACTGCACCTGCACATGGTCACATGACTGCACCCACACATCCACATGGTCACATGACTACACCTGCACCTGCACATGGTCACATGACTGCACCTGCACATGGTCACATGACTGCACCCGCACATCCACATGGTCACATGACTGCACATGGTCACATGACTGCACCTGCACATGGTCACATGACTGCACCCGCACATCCACATGGTCACATGACTGCACCCGCACATCCACATGGTCACATGCAAAGCAGGAAGGACTTACATTCTTGGGCAAAATTAGCAAGAATCAAAAAAATCTTATTTTATGTTTGTTGCATAAAAAAATGTAGTGACATCATGGTCAAAGTAGGACATTTAAAGGGTTTAAAAATGTAAAATGAATGAGTATTTGATATTTAAGATTAGGACTGATCTCTTTACACAAACAAAATAAAATGAGATTAGAAAAATATATCAAGGCTTTATTTATAGGTGTGTATTTTACACACAGCTGGTGACAGGTGTTTGTATTTTAGGACATTTTACAAAGCACATAAAATAACAAGTGGTTCCAGGTACAACAAACCCCGCCCCTAACATGTATTGTAGCTTATTTTGGCATCGATCCAGCTGATGTCATCATGTTTATGCATGTGTTGAGGTCAGCTTATCAATAGCCTCTGTATATGTGCCAAGTTTTAAGTAAACTGAAACAAAATGGATGTTTTTATAGACATTTGATATCTCGCCCATTATAAGTAAATGGGAGAAAAAAAAAAGATTTTAAAAATTCATAAAAAATTTGAACTTTAACTTACTTTTCCCAGAATGTAACCACATCTATTCTGGGTCACTGGTAATCTATAAACTTAATTTGGTATGAATTCAACCAGTAGTTTTGCTGCAAAAGTGTGTTAACAAACAAACAAATCGAACCAAAAACGATACCCCTTGCCTCCCCTTCAGGGGGTGGGGTAATAATGATAATAATAATTTAGACATTTTTCCTATTGAGTAAACAGTGGAATTTTTAGGAATATTTAAAATGAATTATATGTTCAGAACAATCACCACAGACACATCAGGGGTTAAATCATCAGGGGTTAAATTCACCTGTGTCAAACTGAGGCCTGTGTCATTTAAAACATGTCAAAGCTATGTTCTTTTTCCTTGAAGTTTTTGAAGCCCCCCTCCTGTAAAAGGTGCAGGTTACAGTCCAGTTTAAGGGAACTGATCCCTTAGAGAACACATGTAAACAATGAAATGAAGTAAAAGTCTGATCTGAGGACATGTGTCACCACTGTCAGTCTGGACCTTGGACGACATCTGAGGATTTCAGGGAGAAAGTAAAAGATCCCATAAATAACCTGAATAACTTGGGGCGGGGTCTCTTTAGGACTTTGGAACATAACCAATGATAACACCAAATCAACTCAAACCTATGGGTGTTAACACATTTCAACAAACTGGTATTCAGTTGAAACAAGGTCTGGGCAATTAAACAGAATATTGCTCTGAGTTTTGTTATGTTTTTCTCATAAAATCTATTTCTCCGGTCAAACCTTTTTTTTTTTTTATCAACATTATAAAATGTAAATCATTTCTACTTATTTAGTTTTTTATAACCCCCCCCCCCCGAAGGGGAGGCAAGGGTTATTGTTTTTGGGTTGGTTTGTTTGTTTGTTTAACACTTTAGCAGCAAAACTATTGGTTGAATTCATATCTAATTGGGTTCATAGATTACCAGTGACCCAGAATAGATCTCATTACATTTTGGGAACAGTAGGACAAAGTTCAAATTTTTTATGACTTTTTAAACAGTTTTTTCTTGTCCAATTTATTTATATTGGGTGAAATTTCAAATGTCTATTAAAAACTTCAATTTTGTTTCAATTTACTTCAAACTTGGCACATATATAGGGGCAGTTGATATGTTGACATCAGCACATGCATAGACATGATGACATCAGCTGGATCGATGCCAAAATAAGCTACAATACGTGTGAGGGGCGGGGTTTGTTGTACCTGGAACCACTTGTTGATATTGATGTTCAGATTTTAAGTGTGTTCATTTGACCCAAAAAGTTGTTGAAAAAAAACATCCAAATCATCCTCATCAGATGAAATAGAATTTATGTTCACAATAATGAGTAGCATGACATGTTTCATGTCCTTTATCACTTTGTTTATATTGTACTGTGGATCAGCTGTTGTTGTTTGTTTTTTTTTACACACAGACCTTTAATATTTTCACTAGTGCGTTGACCTGTGGGGAACCACGGGTTCTAGATCCTGGACTTCATCATTGTCAATACCGAGGGTGGGCTGCGAAAAGGGGGCATGGGGGGTGTTAAAATCCACATCCTGACCCTGAGGGGCAACATCCCAGTCCCCCAGCACGAATATTTGCTGTGTATTTGCGCAAGTTGTACCACATTTGTCCAGCAGTCACCGCCAAAGCGTTCTGGGCGTAGGAATGTGATTGTACAGCTGTTGTATTCAAAATTACTAAAATCTGCCAAAATACTGGTCCGATCACCTTGTCGTTTTCACTAGTCTGTTCTTTGACCAAAAATACATAAGAATGACAAACTGCAGTAGTCAACTCTGTACGGATTTAGTGTGATGCCTGAGACACACACACACACACACACACACGCACACACACACACACACACACACACACAGAGTCCCTTTTATAATATAGAATAGTAAATGTATCCCTGATGATTGAAACTACAAATGAATGTAGTTTCAGTTTTCTATACTAATGTGGATAAAATCCCACTAAATTAAACATGATTAAATGTATATTAATTATGGGCTGTAAGTCCCTGAAGTTCTGACCTTTAAGAGAGTAAGACAGAAGAAATATGTAGGATAGGATAGGATAGGATAGATACTTTATTGATCCTTTGCAGGAAACTGCTTCGTTACAACAGCAAGACAGAGCTGCACATAACAGGCTCATCACCGGCGCCATAAATTGTAACAGAAGAAGATAGTGCAAAGCACAAATATAAGACATCATACAGTTTTACACAGTACACGTGGACACATGCTGGAATTTGTTCATGGATTTGAAAGGAATTGGGGGACAGCATGAACAGTTAGGCCGACAGCAGACGTGAAGAGGGGGGTAATGGGGGAATGGGAGATGCATGAACTGTGTAATAATTGTGGAATGTGTGTGCGAAGATAAGAGACTCCAGTGGGTTCACTCTGTCCATACAGTTAGTCCTTCAGTCTTTATCAATTCTTATCAGTTCAGTCCACTGTTGTCTTGACCATGGAAGATGTTTTGACTGCAAAGGGGAGTGAAGAAAGAATGTGCTGCTCCCTCAGTTCTCAGGGAAAATAATTTAGGCCACGGGGGAAACTTGATTGCTGCATAAATTTAGTATAACTTCATTTGTTATACTTGGCCTCAGCATTCCTTAGCTCCTTCGTCCAGTAAGGTCTCTGCGTAATTCCTCAGTCTTCTCCTTTAGTCCAGCAGATTGACGGAGCCCCTCCATGGTTGCCCTCAATCCCTCTGCGGACCAACCCGTGATGTAATCCAACTTCTTATACGAGTCCCCAGCCCGTCCGGTCAGGTCTCGCACACTCTCCTCCGTCTGCTTCACCGCCCGTTTTAATTCCTTCACATTATCACTCACCGCTCCGAAGTGCTTCCCAATTTCCACCGACAGCAGCGGGGTCTCTTTGCGTGCTGCTGTCTTGCTGATTTTGCGATAGATCAGGACCATTCCCAAGCCAATCAGAAGGTGTCCCACCCAGGCCCGGACTGGCTAATCAGGAGGACCGGGACAATTCCTGGTGGGCCGGTATAATATTTAGGCCACGAGGGCCGGAGTTCACTTTAAATATATTATTATTATTATTATCATTATTGTTATTATTTTATTTATTTCTTTATTTATTGGGGCGGGTGGGGGGGGGTCATAGCACTGGGTTGATCACATAAACTGCAACCTCTGTTCCTGGGCCCCACCCCCTCTATTACCAAGCAGACGCAGACGCACCGTGACCTGGCGTCATCTGTCCTTGCATACGGTTGTAGCTCTGTACTGTAGCTGTGGAGCTTATACGATCTGTGCTCTGCAGGCTGTGGATGGTCAGCTGTGTTTGCTGTTTGAAACATGGAGAATAGAAAGAGCAAGGGTGGTGCAGAGAAGACAAGAATTAAAAAGAGGAAAGCTCTGGAAGCAAACGCAGCCAAATGTGACAAAATCAGCAACTTTTTCACAAAAACGACCTCCGGTTGGAAACAAATAATGAGGACGATGAACCGGGTAAACCACCTTTCAAGTTAGTTAATTATGGAGTCAGTGAATTGTGTGGCATTGTGATGTGGAACATAACGTTATGCAATTTAAATAATAGTCTGATGCGAGGCCACAGAAGTGGGAAACTTTGTCTTGTAGCTCCTCAGAGTCAGAAAGCAGATCCAGCAGCAGACACCAGCCATGAGCCCACAAGTCCAGAGTGGGCAGGTAGGACTGCTCAGAGAGGGAAGAGGATTAGAAGAAATAGGCTCCAATGAAGAGTATGGTGTAGGCCTGTTCAGTATGAAAGGTGCTCTGAGATGCTCCAGGATTCAGCACTACATGAATGAAACTGACACCAAGGCTTTGAAAATAGAAGATTTGTGCTGAGAATTCTGAGCATTTTTAAACTGTGCTTTAGTGTCAGAAGCAGAGCCAGGAACCAGTAGTGATGAGGGGATTGTTCCTGTCAGGATGGAAGGAAAAGGTGAGCTGTTGGAACAGACTGTGTGAACAAGCATTAGTTCCAGTAAAACCACTTTCTATACCCAAACCATAGTCCAGACCTATTTTATTTTTTATCATTAAAAGTGAGACAGTAAATACACAAAGCCCACAACTGAAAGGCAATAGCATAAAGTAATATTAAATAAACCTGCATATTTAGCCAATGTAAATATCTGAATTGGTTAAGTCAAAATGTCTGTAGATATTATTTTTTATTGTGATCCAGGTGCAGGCGAGTCTAGAGAAACTGGAGGAAGAGTGAAAGGGAGAGCAGAGTCTACTGATGACAGAGGAGCAGCTCAGCAGCACAACCCTGAACCACTAGGCACAAAGGAGACAGATAAAGAGAACATGTAAGGTTAGAATGACATGATTTTAATAAGAATCGGTCGTGATCTAAAGTGGGTCGGTCGGAGGTATGAAACTCCAGGGCTGAAAATGAGTCTCAGTCCGGCCCTGGTCCCACCATCGTAATTCCAAATAAGTATATGTCCTCTACATCCTCCACCGACAAACCAGACAGACAGACCACCCTCCACTTGTCCCAAGCATCCCGGGTGTATCCGGCTGAAGCTGTCCCGTCAGGGCAGGCGGGTTCCCCAGGACCATTCTTCCTTGATGAAAAAATTGTGTCAATTGCGCTGAGTGACCAGTTGATCAATTCCATATTTGCTGTTCGAGAGCTCAGCAAGCAGAGATTCAAAAGTAAAGTAAGTCAGACGAGACACTGCAAGGCCAAGCAGAGTGGGGGAGGCAGGAAAAAAAGCAGCACATAGCAGAGCTCAGAAAAACACGTCTGCTCTCTTTGAAGGATAGAGTGAAAAGAGAAAATAAAATAATGGATAATAACCGACCTTTACTCATATGTTTATTTACATACATTTACACTTATACATTTATTATATGACAATGTCAACAGTACTGAGAACAAGCTTTAGGGTTAGGGTTAGGGTTAGCGTTCAGATACATTTGAGGGTTAATTCTGAGTTAATTCTTTAGAGAAAACTGTTGTGAAAGTGAAGTTCAGGTCAAGGTTATAATAGTTTTGGATTTTTCATTATAGTTTAGTTTTATTTAGTTTTGACTTTTTTTTTCTCTAATTCACTTAGTTTCAATTAGTTTTTAGAGCAGGTTTGCTAGTTTTTATTAGTTTTTGTTATTTTCTAAATGCTTAGTTTTAGTTTAGTTTTAGTTTCTTTATATCTTTTCTAGGGATGTCCGATAATATCGGCCCACCGGTATTATCGGCCCGATATTGGCATAAAAATGTAATATCGGTGAATATCGGTATCGTTTTTTTTGCCTATCATTAAAACCGATAAAATAATGCCTTGATTTCACCAGCATTTACCGATGCGTAAATGAAGCATTGTTTGTAGCTGAAAGAAATGTACAGTTTTCAAAACTGTACAGTAGAGTTGCCACACTGTAATAGACTCATGGAGGGAGGGAGAGAAAATAAATAAATATGGCATTTTTTCCACAACTTAACTCTTTCTTCGCCAGTGATGAGATTTTCCATCACTCCGTGTGTTCACTGTTATACTGGAGTTGAAGCTGTTGCGGATCGTGTGAATTACTTTCCTTAGTCCAAAAACAAACAATTAAGCAGCTTTTTCGGAAAAATGACGGACCGGGTTTAATGTTTTCACACTGGAGTCTCCGTATCCCATGGCAACGCATCCAGCGGCAGTCACTGAATGAGGAAATGCAGACTGTGCAGGAACCGCGCGCAGTTTCAAAAGCCTTAAAGATGATTATGGAGACAGAGTCTGACAATTCAATATATGATGGAGCTACAGAAGAACCATTTAGAGACAGGAACGGAGAAATAGAAGGTGAGGGAGACGGACAAGGAACACGGGAAACACAGAGCGGCACAGGTCCGACATGAAGTGGGGGGGGGGGTGGAGTGACACAGAGAAAATGACAGACAGGAGGAAGAGAAAAGAGACATTTCTAGAGGACATTCAAGGAGAAGACAGACACACAGACATGGGACAAGACAAAGGAAAGCTAGTGTTCATCTGTTAGAGTGAGTTCAGATTCAGACTGAGGACACAGAACAGATTCAGCTGTAAAATGTCAGCAGGACACAGGTAAGACACTGTTGGATTTGGCTTTAGTAGGAAATAAATACATACATAAATTCATACATAGATAAATAACTAGATGTCCACATAATTATTTACAGATCAAACACAGCAGCTGGTCCAACAGGAGGACCTGGTGCAGCCAACGAAAGGGCAGAAATCTACAGGATTTAGTGCATTTGTTTCTTTTTTCTTGAAAATGAGGAATATTGAAGTGTTTATATCAAAAAACTAAACTACTATGTGGCAGACTTATAACTGATGTATGTAAATATGATAAGTTTAGAAGGAACCTGGTGCTTTAGAAGATGTTTGGTCTAAAGTTTGGTGTAGATTCCTCTAATATTTTGTGGAATGATGGGATATCTTACAGCTGTTTGTTATTATTATTGTTGTTATTATTATTATATTTTGTGATTTGGAATACAGTGTTACTGTTGGTAAATAAGAAAGAGTCAAAAATGTAAATAGGAAATCAATTTTATCTTGAAAATCAATATCTTTGAAAAAAAAATGCAGTTTTTTCAGTTTTTTGCTCAAAATTCAGTTTTTTCCTGAAAATGACCAATATTCAAATGTTCATATCTCACGAACGAATGAAGATAGAATGAAATCGTTTCTTGTGTTTAAAAGTTGAAGTTCTGTTCTTTCTTTTGATGTATTCAGTGTTCACATACTCCTAACACAACATTTTCAGTCAGCCTCCAAATATTAGTGAAAATGACCAAAAAGGCTGGCACTGGCTACCAACTCACTGGAAAATGCTCTGGAGGGAAAGAGTTAAGTTGAAGTATGTATTCTGTGCACAGACAGTGTTTACATTTTAAAAGACTTGTTGCATTTGAGAATGCATCCAATGGGGCATCACAATAAAATTAGGCATGATGTGTTAATTCCATGACAGGAGATATGTGATGTTACCTAAAATTAGTTTAATATCCCACATATATCGGCAGCGGTATCGGTAGATATCAGAATCAGAAATTAAGCGTTGGACAATATCAGCATATCGGTTTTTGGCAAAAAAGCCAATATCGGACATCCCTAATCTTTTCTCTTCTTCTCCATCGTATTCAAATAAATCCCAGACAGGACTCTGCTGCTTTCTCCCAACTTTAGTCTCCATGTTTTCAGGTCGAGTGGGGACCAGAAGACGACTGGAAACCACAAGTGACGAGAAGTTATTAAATATCACATGGTGCCAGCAGCTAAAATTGCTAGAGTGAAATAAATCACTTTTGTATCAATCTGACATTGACAAAGACGAAAACGAAGGAAATTTTATCCATTTTTTATCCGTTTTAGTTAGTTTTGTAAACACACAATGCAGTTTCAGTTGGGTATCATTTTTTTCTTTGATTATAATTTTTATTTATTTCAGTTAACGAAAGTGTTTTTACAATTCTAGTTTTCATCATGTCATTAGTTTTAATGGTAATAACCTTGGTTCAGGTGAGACCAGGGGCTTGTGTGATGTGTTTTTTTTTTTTTTTACAGTCACTGTTAATCCAGTAAAGAGCTTTACTGTTGAAATTCTTCTCTCTGTAAAGGGTCAGAGACCGTCTCCATGGAAACGAGGCTGTAAAGGATACGAACATGAGTTAATGTACACACTGAGGACAGGTGTGTTGTGTTGTGTGCAGGTGGAAGGTGCCTGCTTCGGTCTGCTGGTGGCCTCCTTCTGCATCACACTGCTGTTTCTCTACTTCTGGGGACAAGCCAAGAACGACTACAATGACTTTGACTGGTGGGTGGTGTGGACGGTGTGCATGCACATGTGGACATGAAGTGTGCACGTGGACTAAACACTGGAGCGTCTGAGGTCAGATTAACATACCAGTGCTTCCTTTGGTTGGAATTACAGCAAACTGGACCCAAAACCCACCGCTTTCATACACTTTCAGCCCTAGAGTTCTACCCAGCAGCACATTCCATAATATAACTTGTCCATATCCTCATATCATAACTGTCTAACTCATACACAAATGGACAAAAGTATGTGGACACGTTGAATTCAGGTGTTTCTTTTTGTAACAGGGATCTGGAATACAAAACAATAATGACTAATGTCAGAAAATAGTTTTATATTATGGGATAAATATCATTGCATTGGTTAGCTTGGTTTAAATTGTTATCTTTGTTTCCAAAATGCCTCAGAGATGGTTTCAACTTTATTTCTCTCAACATTGAAACATCATGACTATGATTTTAAATGTTCTGCCTCTACATTTATAAAATATTTTTCGTGCTCTGACTAAATAATAATTTTCTACCATATCTAACCATCTACTTTCTTCACATAGGATCACTATTGGTAGTTGAGATAAGGACACGAATTACCTGAATTAAAATTAAATATGTATTCTCTTCTGTTGTACATTTAGCAATGATTACATTGAAATTTTTTTTTTCTTGTTGAAACATTGTGTTAATTGCCACTGGGGTTAGGCAGAATAAGTCTGCACTTCAGCCTAAAGCTTTTCCGTTGCAGTATATATGGAACAATGGATATGTTGTTTTTGTTTGTTGTTTCAAGTAATTAACGACCGAATAAACTACTTCTACTACTACTACATCTCACTGACGAAGAAAAATATCCCATTAAACTTTCAGGAAATATTGATGTTTCTAAACTATATGGACATAAATATTAAAAATATCATATCTACAGCTGTAAGATGTCCTGTTCATGAGCATCAGACATAGAAACATCAATATTAATAATCAATATGATATTTTTCCTATAATATAAAACTACATTCTGAATTTAGTCATTATTGTTTTGTATCCCAGACCCCTGTTAGAAAAGAAACACCTGAATTCAACGTGTCCACATACTTTTGTCCATTTGTGTATGAGTTAGACAGTTATGATATGAGGATAATGATATAGAGAAAAATGCACCTGATGCTGTTTCATGACGCTGTGGAAAAGTGTAGACACTTTTCTAAACTTCTGTGTTCAGCCATAAACTAGAACAGTATTTAACCCCTTAGACAAAGTGTTTCTTACTTTTTTTTTTTTTTTTTGATTCTCTTTTTAGTGAAAGAATTCAGATGTTTTTTTTTTTTATACATTGAAAAAACAAACAAATACACAAACTATACACATCCAAAACAAAAACATTTACAGCAGCTCATCATGGTTCCGGCATACAGGATCTCAAAGTAAAGAATCAATGTATAAATAGAGATAAATAAAAACACAAAAACCTATTTCCTTCAGAGGATTTTGGGTTCGTATTCATGCATTCATCTCAGCAAAATCAGATCTCAAAGGCTTCACATATCTCACCCATCCCTCCCAGTGTTGCATAAAAAAATCCATCTTCAAATTTACAGTGAAGGTTACTCTTTCCATCCTATAAATTCCCATGGTTATGTCTATCCAATTATTTATTGCCGGTTCTTCTTGTGTCATCCATCGTTTAGTTATTGCCTTTTTTCCTGCAGCTAGTAATATGATGAATAAGTATCTGTTTATATTTTTGACCTTTGGAGAAACTCATCCCAAATACATGGGTTTGAAATCAAAGGTAAGTAGATATTAAGAATGATTTCTGTGGCTTTATGTATTTCTTTCCAATAATGGTTCATTTTTGGGCATTCCCAGAATATGTGGAAATGATGTGCAGTGTGGCAGCTACAATTCCTCCAGCATTGTGAATTCCCATTTGTATAATGTGACTTATGGCCAGGGGTAATAAAGAAATTACATTTTTCCAACAGAATTCTTTCCATGAGTGAGACTTTGTACTTTTCCATTGAAACTGGCAGATGTTTTGCCATTCTTCGTTCATTATTGTTAGGCCTCCCTCTTTCTCCCATTTATCTTTTATGTATCTTGTTGAGTGATTGTTAAAGTTATGGAGACTTTTGTACAGTTGTAGACAAAGTGTTTCAACAGCCTGAAAATGAAGTTCACAGAAGTGGACAGAGTTTGGGTTTCATCTCAGACCACTGGAAATAAAATATGCTTTTAAAGGAATTATAGATGCATGATGGCAAAGCCTATTTTATTGCCAGAATAGTTGAATTTATTGAAATGACCAACTCATTATCCCAAATGCCTCCTGTTTCTTGTTACCTCTACTGTTGTGACCAACCAGGGTCTAATCCAGCAGGTTGTGTTTGTTTGAGCTGAACTTAAACTGATCCTCTGCTGTAAAGTGCTGTCTGTGCTGGTCTTGTGTTTAACGAGCGTCTGTGTGTGTGACCCCCCCTGTGTTTGTGCAGGTTTAACTTTGGGAACCTGGGCTTCTGGTTCCCCTGGTCCATGGTGCTGCTGGTCATTGCTGCAGCCTTCTTCACCTACATCACTGTGCTCATGGTGACACACAAACACTTCCTCAGCATCATGTCAAACACTTAGATCTGGTCTAATTTTGATAACTGCACCGTTGTGATGGTGCTGTTGAAACCACACACCGGATACACACACACACATATATATATATATATATATATATATATATATATATATATATATATATATATATATATATATATATATATATATATATTTGGTTCAGTCTGTTTACTACAGCCACTTCAGCTGGTTTTTGTGCCACATCCCTTAGAACATGAACCCTGTCTTTTTTACTTTGTCACAATTTACACTATTGTGGAATGATTTTAATCATTAAGATTATCTTAATCAGTGACATTTTCTTGTTTTTGTTAATAATGTTTAATAGATAGCAGTAGTGAAATAGTGCTTATTTCCTCCACCAAGGAATGGCGGCAGTTATGTTTTCATCGGGGTTTGTCTGTTAGCAAGATAACTCAAAAAGTTATAGACAGATTTGAAAATGATGATGAAAGATGATGAAAATTTCAGGAAATGTTGATACTGGCACAAGGAACAAATGATTAAATTTTGGTGGTGATCGGGGTGGGGTGTGTGACTTATCTGCTTTGGCGGAGGTCTGTGCTCTACGAGTGCTTTTCTAGTTTCAAATGCTTCAAATATATTTATATAACATCACATCATAACAAAAGTCGCCTCATGACACTTTTCATTTAGAGCTGGAATAAACCAGACTTCTACTGTATTCACCCATAAAGACCCAAAACATCTACTGATCTAAACTGTTTAATACCTGCTGATCCACTAATCCTATCAATACATGTAAATAATTGGTGTAAAATACAGTTCAGTACAGTCATTTTTTCATGGTCATGAGACAAGACCCATTTGGATGTTCAGAGGCTCCGTAGTTACTATGGAAACATCATCATCGTCTACAACATTGATACAATAGTAAAACCCATGGAGTTTGACAAATAACAGAAGTTGTAGTTGATGCTTGTTTTTATGTTTAATCACTGATATCCTTGCTGAAAAAGTTAGTTTTTCTTCAGTTTTCTGTGTTGTAAAATAATAATCGTTGAATTTACAGTTTTACATAGGGAAAAATACCTGATTTACACTGAAAAATGTAAAATACAGAGGATAATATTATAAGTAGAAAAGCACTCAGAGAGCGCAGACCTCTGCCAAGGCAGATAAGCCCCCCCTTCATTCACCACCAAAATGCAATCATTTGTTCCTTGTGCCAGTATCAACATTTCCTGAGAGTTTCATCCAAATCCGTCCATAACTTTTTGAGTTATCTTGCGAAAAGACAGACAGACAGACAGACAGACAAATAAACCTTGATGAAAACATAACCTCTGCCGTTCCTTGGCAGAGGTAAAAAGTCGTGATAAATCACTTAACCTCCTCAGACCCAGCAATGGGTTTTCTGTCCACATTTGTGGACAAGAGTTTCACAATTTTACACAAAAAAAAGAAAAGGAAACTGTCCACCCCAAAGGACATTCCATAAAAATTTTAAAAACTGCATCTGAAAAAACTGTTGCATCATTGTGTGTCCAATATAGGCACTTATTTAATAAAAAACTAAAAAAGCTGGAACTTTGCTGATATTTCCTGAGTCTCAGGAGGTTAAGAGAGGTTCAGTAGACAGAAAAATTCATTTGGGAACTGCCACAGAAGTAGCACTGGGTCTTTATGGGTTAAAGACACAGGGTCAGGGCGGTAATGTATCCTTTAGGTTTTTACAAAACTTCATCTGTGTTTTTATCCCTTAGAGGGCTAAGGTTGGCGGCAGTTCACTCACTAGTTAATGTTAGTTAGTGAGTTGGTAGAAACTATGTTTATTTTATGACACAAATGTCAATATTTGATTGGATAACTCTGAAATGCTTTGAATGTGCTGCTTTGATAGGACTGGTATTAACTTGTAAATCACCTTCTCTTACTGACTCTTTTCATGGTGGGTCAGGATCATTACGTTCAGTTAGAAAGTATTCGATTACAGCCCTAACCCTGAATTGTAGGTGATAAAATGTCCTCTGTCTGGAAACCAAAAAACAGTTGGAGTCGTAGTTTAAAGCCTTTGCTGTGAATGTGTCACACAAAGACATTCCATACTTCCTGTATAATCATATCAGACTTATACCGTTTGTCTGTTGTGTTCAAATGCAGTTGTTGGCGGTGTGTTTGCTGTCAGAAGGCCAGAGGCTACATTTACACTGGAGTCACAAGGTAACAACAACATGCATTCAACCTCAAAACACACTCTGTTAACATTCAGATCTATCTCTGTTCAGAAGGAATTTTATCAATGAGTAAAAGCAAAATAATTTTATATATTATAATTCACAACTGAAAAGTGGGGAGAAGAAAACAGAATAAGGAATAAAGTGAGTTTTGCCATGATACTATCTTATAAATGTGAATATAAACAGAGTTTTCATGAGGGCTCAGTTTGAAGGGTCAGTATGTAACATTTGTGCGTCCTTGTGTGTTTGTGGTGACTCACACAGACTCAGTTTTAAAGCTAACGGTGGTTAGTGCTGCAGTAAAGAAGCAGAAGCACAACCCAAGTTGTCTCCATAGAAATCTTTGGTAACACTTTACTTGAAGGTCTAGTTTATAATGCATTAAGCGCACATTCGTAAGACATTATAATGCATTTATAATGCATTATAAAAGTCATTACAACAGTTTATGATCATGTACAACAACTTACTGTCATACCTGCAGCCAGACGTTAGTCTGGTTTTGTCTGTCTTTTATGTTTTGTTTGTCACTTCCTGTTTTATTTTGTTAAGTTTCCCCTCATGTGTCTTGTCTGTCGTCTTTACTTCCTGTTCCCTGATTGTTCTGACCTCTGACCTGATTACCTGTCTCCGCCCTGATTTGCTCCACCTGTGTCTTGTTGTCTTCCCTCCCTTTTGTGTATTTAAACCCTGTCTCTTCCCCCTGTCAGACGCCAGTTTGTAACTCTTGCAGTTCTTACCAGCGTTTTGACCTCGTTTGTTCGTTTGCTCGTTTGCCTGCCTGTTTTTGACCTGTTTTTGGATTCCTCGGTTTCTCGTCTTCTGCCTGCTCCCTGTCTGGTTTTTGTCTGCCTCCTCTGATACCTGGTTTTGACCTTCTCGCCCTGACTACTGGTACGTGAGTTTTGCCTAGTCCTTATGTCCTGTTGCTCGATTGATAGCCTGCCTGTGCATGACCTGTTTCCGTCCCTGACCTCCCTTTGCTTTTCCCTAGTCGGGAAAGAAACCCCTAACACCGCACGGGGAGACGGGCTGTCGCCCTCGATCCGGAGGACGAATCAGAGGAGGATATCTTCCACCTTTATCCTCAAGATTCTGTCACTAATAATATTAATTCACCTGTGTGTGATTAATAAATCTTTTGAATCATACTTCTGGTGTTTGAGTTCTGCATTTGGATTCTGTGTTTGTACTAACGCCATTACACTTACACTCAAAAAACTGAAACGTTGACTTTAATTAAATTTATTTTATTAACAGGTTCCACGTAAATGTATTATGTTAGTTGAAAGCAAAAATGTTAAGTTCATCTAAAATTAAGTTAGATGAACTTAACATTTTTGCTTTCAACTAACATAATACATTTACATGGAACCTGTTGACAAAATAAATTTAATTAAAGTCAACGTTTCAGTTTTTTGAGTGTATATCAAGGTTAATAAAGTATTATAAGTGTAGGCAGAATGTATTATAATTCAGCTTTCATAATGTTTTATACATCCATACCAAAGCAGTGTGAAGGAATTTATTTTTTTAGGTTGAGAACTTTTGTTAGGTTTTTTCACTGGTCCCTATACCCATCTATTTTAGGGAATTCATATTTATTAAAAAAAAAAAAAAAAAAAAGAAGTATGTGTTTGAATTAGCAAAGATTTAGAGCTGCCACATTATTTTTTATTTATGTATAAAGCAACATGTAACACTTCTATTTACTGTCTCTGTTCTTTTAATGTTTTGTTTTTGCAAAATAAAGAGTTATTAAGAACACTTTGATGTATAATTTTTGATTTACACTTTACTTAGAGCCAGCAGATACTGCTCATACATCATCATACTTGTGTAATAATATCATTCAATTGATAATGTGCTGCGTAACCCAGGACTTGAGATTCTTCCTACAAACACATGTCACTTTGGTATGGATGTATAAAACATTATGAAAGCTGAATTTATAATACATTATGCCTACACTTATAATACTTCATTAATCTTGGCATAAGTTGTTGTACATGATCATAAACTGTTGTAATGACTTTTATAATGCATTATAAATGCATTATAATGTCTTACGAATGTGCGCTTAATGCATTATAAACTAGACCTTCAAGTAAAGTGTTACCAAATCTTTTTACTGAACCAATGTCCCTGTAGCTCAGCCCCGTGTTGTGTCAAGAATCAATAACAACTTGAATTTGTGAGATTGTCAGGTTCTGTCTGGTCATTGGTGACCTTGAGTTTAACCCTTCAAGGTCAAAGGTCATGGACCCAAATGAAAGTCCATATATGACTTCCTATCACTGCTTAATAGTCACTATATTGAGATCTGTAACCATGTACATGTTATAAACCATCTGGACCATTAGAAGTAAGGGTGGATTTTTAATATTTCAAAAATTTGTCAAAAATCTAATTACCTCAAATCTGTGAACAGACTGTATAGATATTGTCCCAAGAAAGATGCATATACAATCTGAAGTAAATTCAACCAGTAGTTCCATGAGAGACGATATTTGAAAAAATTGCTAACGAAGACAACAATAATGAAGACGACTCTGGACACAACACCTTCGTGATAGCTGATCAGCCGAGTTAGCTAGCTGTCAAAAACTAACACACACAACACTACACATAGGCCCCAAGGTTCTAATAGTTTTGGATTTTTCATTATAGTTTAGTTTTATTTACTTTTGACTTTTCTTTCTTTAATTCAGTTAGTTTTAATTAGTTTTTAGAGCAGGTTTGCTAGTTTTTATTAGTTTTCATTTTTTTGTAAATGCTTAGTTTTTGTTTAGTTTTAGTATTAATTTTAGTTTTTTTCAGATCTTTTCTCTTCTTCACCGTCGTATTCAAATAAGTCCCAGACAGGACTCTGCTGCTTTCTCCCAACTTTAGTCTCCATGTTTCCAGGTAGAGTGGGGAGGAGATGACGAGTCTAAACGACAAATGACGAGAAGTGACGGACCGTGAAGTGCCGTATGGTGCTGCTAGCTAAAATTGCTAGAGCGAAATAAATCACTTTCATATCAACAAAGACAAAGATGAAAACAAAGGGAATTTTATCCATAATTTTGATATGTTTTAGTTAGTTTTGTAAGCAAACAAAACAGTTTCAGTTAGTTATCGTTTTTTTCTTTTAATTCTAGTTTTTATTTATTTTAGTTAACGAAAATGTTTTTTCAATTCTAGTTTTCATCATTTCGTTAGTTTTCCTTAACGATAACAACCTTGATAGGCACTCAAATTTTCATTAGCACTGACAACATGCTTTTTAGATTTTTCCATAACCAACAGTAAATTAAAAAAAGAAATACAATAGAACGAAAGAAAGAAAGAAAGAAAGAAAGAAAGAAAGAAAGAAAGAAAGAAAGAAAGAAAGAACTTTGCCAATATTTACTAAATGTAAAAAAAAACAGTGCGTCACAAATGCGATGATTTTTTTTAGTTATTATCGCGAGATGTCACGAGAAGTCATTTCCATAAACATGCCGACGACCATACAGTATCTGTTGTAAAAAATCATGGGAAGGAATGTTTCTCGGACCAAAAAAAAAGAGTTTGTTTGAGGCGCTCTTTGGATAAAGGGATTCATAAAGTAGATGACAAACTGGAAGACAACTCCAAGGCCTTTATTTCCGTGTCATGGTCGTATACAGACCTTCTATATATGACCATGACATGAGAATAAAGGCCTTTTAATGCTTTAAGTGAGTGCCTTGGAGTTTTCTTCCAGTTTGTCATAATTGTCTGTTGTTTTGAATCTAGAATGCTCGTTACCCCTCTATCCTGTACTAAATTAAAAAATGATTGGCTTTCCTCGTGTGTCCACACACTGCACCATGTTTGTTTTAAACTCTTCTTCTTCTCTTGTTGTAACATCCATCAACATCTGTTCTTTTTTTTTTTCATGTGACTTTAGTTGCACAAAAAGGTCTATCCGTTGCAGTTTTGCGTGGTATACTAATTTCA
This sequence comes from Sphaeramia orbicularis, assembly GCF_902148855.1. NCBI lineage: Eukaryota > Metazoa > Chordata > Actinopteri > Kurtiformes > Apogonidae > Sphaeramia > Sphaeramia orbicularis. The sequence goes on along the minus strand of NC_043970.1, from coordinate 3,576,555 downwards.
CTATGTGCCTGAAAAACCACCTCTTGCAAGCGCAAAAACTTTTCATCGAAAAACAAGAGTTTTGTCAAAATTGTCATTTTTCTATTTGGCAAATTTTTATACACAAGTTATATTCACACAATTCGAGGGTGAATGGAAACTAACTACTGCCGCCTTTCCCTGTGTCTTGGCGTCAGATTGGGATGGTGGTGAGCTTGACCTTCTCCATCGCTGCCATCGCTGTCTTATCGGACCTGTGGAGTAAAGAGTGGACCACCCTACTGCTGTCCTTCCAGGTACACAGCAAATTTGTCAAGTAAAATAATCTGGAGTTAGGTCAAAAAGAGTGAAAGAGTTACATTTCTGGAGTTCATTCTGTAAGTTTAACTGCAGCTTGTGTCTTTGATGGTGTCATTTTTCGGGGTAGATTTACCAGGTGTTGAGGAGCATGATTGAACAGCAGAATGGGTGTTGATTTCTGAACAGAGAACAGAGCAGACCAGTGTGCTCATGGACGTCATATGAGGCGTCGTATCAGTACCATTTTACTTCTGAAACAAGGCTGTTTATGAGGCTGGAAGGAACTTTTCTGTCAGCTGTCACTATCATAATGTGTATATTTCTGTTCAGACCAACTTGCTAACCAGCTGATAAAATTAGCTCTTGCTGCAAACTTAGAACGTCGAACATGCTAATTTTAGCTCAATGGCTTCTTGCATTGTAGTCTGAGGGAATTATACAAGAGTTGAGAGCAACGCTATCGGACAAATAGTAAGTGTCATGGTGCACTCCTGCGTTGCCACACACCCCTCCCTCAGACTCATTATCAACTTCACCTGCTGGCACCTGTCACACCTGGAGCAGATCTGCATTAGGAGCCCATATAAGCAGCTCCTCTGCTCTGCAGTAGATCTGCAGGAGGAGCACCTAGAAGCGGCTCCATAGACGTTCATCCCATTTCACTTCAGAGCCACAACCCAGACACCTGGAAAGCATTTCATGCAATAACACTTTATGGATTTAAGAGCCCTGGAAAGCTCCATCACTGAGCGGCTTCTTCACCCACGCTGTATGAAGGAGAGATACCACAGGTCCTTCCTTCCCTCTGCTGTCAGACTCCACAATCAGTCCTGCTCCCAGTAGATCACCACATATGTGGTCTACATATGTGGTGTAATAACAACCCTCCCTCCATTCCATTTATGTTGACCATCACTGTCTATATGCATCACTGTCTATAGGCACCATATTTATATATCTAAAACCGCACATGTCCAAATCTGTATATATTCAAATCTGTATTTATATGTGTGTGTGTATGTATATATACATATATATATATATATATATAAATTTTTTTTATAACCATTTGCACTAGATTCATATCAAACTGTATTTGCACTCTCCTTTTAAACACTTTTTTATTCAAATTTATATGACTGTTTGTTTCACGTGTATGTGTATGTTTATGTGTATGTTTGCTGCTGACAATACTGTGAATTTCCCCATTGTGGGATCAATAAAGGAATATCTTATCTCTTATCTTATAAGCATCTATATAGTATGTGTTTGAGCACACTTAAAAAAAAACAACAACTAGTCATTATATGGTGTTTTTTGAGAGTTTCAGAGTTCACATAAAATGAATTCCAGGCGAGTGTTGTGTTTTACTCTCCATGAGATTAGTTTTTGTAACTCCCAGAAGAGTTAAATTTTAACTCCTGAAAAGAGTTAAAAGATCAACTCTCTGAAAAGAGTTACTTTAACCCTGTTCTAGAGTGTTTTCAATGGTCTCACATGTACACTGAAATCGAGTTGATTTTAACTTGTATGGAGTTTATTCCAAAGACCAGAATTTGCTGTGTCCCTGTCCCCATGTCCCCTCAGCCCTCAGCTGTCCTCAGTGTGTTCCTGATGATAACACATGGTGTTGTGTGTCCAACCAGGTCACAGCTCCTTATTTACATGTGGGTGGAGTCTTACTGATGACGGCGCTGGCGTGGCCCATCGCTTTGCATTTCTTCCGAATGAACAGCAGAGGTGAGGTACACAGTTAGTGGTATGGAAGTTATTAGCATCATAAAGTAAACCTGTGGTTCCCAACCTTTTTTGGCTCGTGACCCCATTTTAACATCACACATTTCTGGCGACCCCTGACATTCAAACCGGAGACTTTTTTTTATTTTTTTTTGCTAAGATTAACCCTTTCATACATAGTGGTCACCCCAGTGGACAGTTATTCTCCAGCTGTTCCCTTGTATATTCATGGATGTTTTCATTGTTGATTCATTGTTGATTCATTGTTGTTTTAGTTCCTTATCAGCCAACACAGTGGAGACTTTTGCACCATCCCATAATAATACACTGACATTCATACCATTACTGTAACTTTGCTGTTCTAGATAAACCTGATCTGCAGAAACATGTTTGAGTGTGAATCAATTGCTAATAAAAATTGGGAATATGATAAAATGTGAGAAAATATCAGATTAGCTGCGTTAAAAATGTTTGATTTTATAGTTTTCACACAGTAGATCACTTTCTGATATTGCATTCTTTGCTTCAAAAATTAAACACACGGTGTCCAGCGGAATGGACATTTTTGGAACTCCATGAAAAATTATAAAGGTAGATTTATTTCTTTATTGCTTTAACCAAAAAATAAATAAATAAATAAATAAATAAATAAATAAATATATATGTATATATATATATATATATATATATATATATATATATATATATTTAAAAAAATCAATTAAAAACATTCACTTCAAAAAAAACAAAAAAAAACCTTAATCAAAGAAAAAGTGTTCAAATGCAATTTTTTGGATCTTAAATATTTTTTGCATTCGTCTTATTTTGTTACTTTTAATTTTATTTATGATTATTTTATTGAATATGTTACCAGTTAAATCACCCAATGTTGCTTTATTTGACTTTGTTTTCTAGTAGTGGAATGAATCACAGTACATTTACTATGCAAAAAGTACAAACCAAAAACAAATATTTTCAATCAAAAAAAACAAAAAACAAAAAAAACCCTTTCAATCAAAGAAAAAAGTGTTCAAATGCAATTTTTTGGATCTAATTTTTTTTTTTTTTTTTTTTTTGCATTCAACACTTATTTTTCTTTGATTGAAAAGGGTTTTTTTTACTGCATATTTTTTTGATTGAAAATATTTTTTATGGTTAGAGCAATAGAGAAACAAATCTACCTTCATAAAAAATAGGTTCAGTGAAAAAATTCAATCGCAGTGTTTTTTTTCATGCCTAAAGAGGAATAAAAACACTCAGGAAAAAAATCTTGATTAAGGTTCTCATAATTCATGCATGAAAGGGTTAATTTGTTTTTGATCATGTAATAGTTTGCTATACTATGTTGCACATAAACATTAATTTTAGAGGACATTTAGTCTATATAATGTATATTATTATGGACAGAGGCAGTAAATCCAGGTGTAGATTACTGTACGAAGTGAGAATTTTATTTTCCTTGGTCAGAATATGTACACTCAGTCCAGCTTGGATTTACAAGGCTGACAATTAATACTGAACAAACAAGAACTGAAACTATGAATTATGAAAGAGCTGCAGCATCTGAAACTGACCACAGTGAACATTTAACAGATAAACAGAACCACAGTGCTGCAGTTTCACAACCACTGTTTGTCATGTCGTTTATGTGTTGTGATTGTCTCTGTCAACTCATCATATATTTTTTATTTAGTAAGTTTTTTATTTTTATTTTTATTTTTATCAATTACTAGAAATTTCAGGCGTCCCCATTTGAATCCCAGGTGACCCTACGTGGGGTCCCGACCCCAAGGTTGAAAAACACTGAAGTAAACAGTAGGAAGTATCTGAGCTTTTATCATGGATTCCTCCAGATATCCTTATTCTGTGTCAACAAGGCTGTTTACATGATCATATAAGTCAAATATCTGGGAGTAATCAGGTAATTGTAATAATCAGATCTGGCACGTTTACAGACACTTAATAAATGCGATAATCGTAAACCCTGTTTTAGACACTCCAGTCCATTATCGGATATCTTTCAGAGTTTGTACGTACAAATTGACGGTAGAATCAAACTTCCTGTTACTGTCTTCTCCTCATATTTGACTACTTAATTGTCATTTTCTACGATTTCAATTGTTTTTATACATTATTATTAATATTATTTTTTTTTTTTTTATATTGATTTATTCTGAATATGGAAATGATACAAGCTGCCTGATTGCTACTAACTGACTTCTTTGCACAACATAATATAGAAATGAAAATTCAAGGAAGCATAAAATAATGATACACGCAAAAAGAAAAAGAATAAAAGTCATACTCGAAAAGGAGTAAGAAGAAGCATAACTTATTAGCTCTCACCCCTGTTATTATTCTAATCTTTATTTAACCAGGAAAAAAAAGCACATTGAGATTAACCTGTTTAACCCTGACCATATTTTCAGGGGAAAAACGCCTAAACAGACATACCCAAAGTAAATGAAAAATTACTCCCAATAATAAGGTTCATATGGACGTTCTTGGTGTCTGTGGACATTTACAGACCTCACAGAATCTATTCCCATTGTCTAAAACATTGTATCTATTACTATGTCTGAGTAAACTGTAACAAACTAAAAGAGAAATTGGAATTTTTTATCCTCGCCTGTTTTTTTTTCAGCTGGATTGACGATGACGTGCATAAATTAATTGTTCGTGTCGGAGATTTTTAATAGCGTATATTTCACCCCACAAAGATTAAAAATCATGTTTGAACATTAAAGTTTGCACTAAAATACACTTTTGATGTACTTTTATGAACATTAGGGTCTAAACTTTGAGCAAAAGTTGAAAAAAAACATTCATTGTCCCGATTTATTATATTTTTATAGTAGATGAATATTAATATAATTTTTTCGGCCCGCGGGCAGGCTGATAGGGCTAAAGGGGTTAAAAATCTCTTTTTCTAGAGTGTCCTGGCCAAGACAGCAGCAGCAGAAGTTACACAAAATGGAAATCACATCCATAAATCCACACTAATATACAGAAACGCAATGAAAGTCAGTACTAAAACAAACGGAAAACTATTAAAAACATACGTATAAAACATCACCATTATTTTAAAAGGTACTAAAGTATAACAACAAAGTTCCTTAAAAGCATCTCAAAGCTGAACCCAATTCAGTCAGTTGGAAAAACATCTACATCCACATTTGTCCTTTTTCCACTGATTTAAAATAACTTTGAATGGATTAAAAGAGACCAGTTCCTTTTGTAGGTTTGCAGGTACATGTGCAGATGGAACTGAACTGAATAAATCAGATTAACTTGAATACATGCAGGAAGACATGGGAGTATTGAGGACAGATCCAGGTGTGTTAATCTGATTTATTGTAATCAGATTACTGCTGTTATCTGATAAAACTGATCAGATTATAGTGTTTCCATGATCAGTACTAACCTGATAACTCCAGGTAGGGTATGATGATGGGAGTGTTGGTGTGGATGTGGACGTTCTCAGTGTGTGTTCTGTGTTCCAGTGAGGCGGGCTCTCATCACGGGGCTCTACACCTCCGTCCTGTTGGCCTTCTACTTGGTGCCCCTCGGGTTGTATTCTCCTTGCATCAAAGACAAGGGCACCCTGGGCCCCCCCCCGGCCCTCATCGGCCACAGAGGAGCGCCCATGGTGAGCCTCTGCACTCCTACAAAGAATACAAACACAAGTCAACATGTGTTCACAAGCTCCAAACAGATTATTGAGTCATTATTTGGTAAAAACAGTAAAACAGGTGGAAGAGGAAAAAGACGAATAACAGACACACTTACAGCTGCATTTGAAAACAAAAAGCAATGACAGTGTTCATTCATTCATTTCTTTTTCCTTCCTTCCTTCCTTCCTTCCTTCCTTCCTTCCTTCCTTCCTTCCTTCCTTCACTCATTCATTCATTCATTCATTTCTTATTCATTTCTTCATTCCTGGATTCATTCATTTCTTCATTCATTACTGAATTCATTCATTCATTCATTTATCCATTCATTCATTCACTCATAAATGCATGCATTCAGTCATTTCTTATTCATTCATTCATTCATTCATTCATTTTTTATTCATTCATTCCTTTCTTCCTTCCTTCATTCATCCATCCATTCTTTCGTTCCTTCATTCATTCCTGCATTTTTTCATTCATTCATTCATTCATTCATTCATTTTTTCATTCATTCATTTCTTCCTTTATTCATTCCTGCATTCATTCATTCATTTCTTTACTCATTCCTTTCTTCCTTCCTTCATTCATCCATCCATCCATTTATTCATTTCTTCATCCATCCATCCATCCATCCATCCATCCATTCATTTCTTATTCATTCCTGCATTCCTCATTACTTCCTTCCTTCCTTCCTGCATTCATTCATTCATTCATTCATTCATTCATTCATTCATTCATCCATGTCTTATTCATTCATTCATTCCTGCATTTATTCCTTCCCTCCTTCATTTTTTCATTCATTCATTCATTCATTCATTCATTCCTGCATTCATTCATTTCTTCATTCATTCCTTTATTTCTTTTTATTTCCGTTCTTATTCCTTATTTAGTTCATCACAGGACACATCTACAGTATTAATACTAAAAAAAATGTACAAGTTTGGATGTTTCCTTATTCCAAGAACATGTTCATTCTCCTGCTGTTGTTACAGACCATAGAAAAACTACTGCACACATTTCTTTGTCCAAAACTGAAGTATTTGTTCCTAATTCTCCTATACATTTAAGACAACATAGTTTCTGTGTTTCTGAAATTCTGGCACCAGTGAACTGACTTCAGTCGAAAAGTAAATAAAATTAAAGCCGCAAGCGGCATCTAAAGGCCGTCGCCACGGGCATGTCCAGTAGAAGTATGTCCATCGTTCAGCAGGTGGTGCTCTAGCACCAAGTTTCAATGTCTTCTGATGAATGGGTGTAGGCCTGGGAGATTGACAACTGATTCAAATTTGAGGCAGATCTTTGGTTTTATGTCCAAACTAAAGAAATTTTAGTATAAGTAAATCTGTAGGGGGCGCTATGCAGCTAAAATTGAATTTCTTCCTTTGAATGGGTGTAGGCCTGCGAGATTTACCACTGAGTCAAATTTGAGCCAAATCGGTGTTCGTATGTTTGAATTAATGCAATTTTTGTGAAGGTAAATTTGTAGGGGGCGCTATTTAGTGAAATGTCATTTTCTTTTGATAAATGGGTGTAGGCCTGGGAGATTGACAACTGATTCAAATTTGAGCCAAATTGGTGTTCGTATGTCTAATGTGAAGTAATTTTCGTAAAGGTAAAATTGTAGGGGGCGCTATGGCACCGAATTTCAAATTTTTCTGATAAATGGGTGTAGGCCTGAGAGATAGACGTCTGAGTTAAATTTGAGCTAAATCGGTGTTCATATGTCCGAACTGAAGAAATTTTAATAAAAAAATATGAAAAATTTTTGTAGGGGGCGCTGTAGTGCAAAATTTCAGTTTCTTTTGACAAATAGGTGTAGGCCTTGGAGACAGATGTCTGAGTCAAATTTAAGCCAAATCGGTGTTCGTATGTCCGAACTGATGTCATTTTTGTAAATGTACATTTGTAGGGGGCGCTATAGTGCCAAATTTCAATTTCTTTCAATAAATGGGTGTAGACCTGGGAGATAGACGTCTGAGTCAAATTTCAGCAAAATCGGTGTTTGTATGTCTGAGCTGAAGCAATTTTTGTGATGGCAAATTTTCGAAAAAACTTCGCAACGTTTGTAACCTCGTCGCACAAAAACGGTGACACACGATTCAAAAAATTCGGATAACTTTTGATGTCCCACTTCTCTAGATACTGTATACCGATTTTGAGCTCATTTGGCCAAACGGCTTAGTAGGAGATAGTTAAAATACAACGTCAGCGAAAACGCTGACTCAGCATTTTGGAAATTTCAATCCAATATGGCCGACTAAGGGTTGGTTTAGGGGCGTGGCCATAATAATATTTTTTGTTTGTCTCCTCATGATGAATCTGTGTACCGATTTTCGTGGCTCTACGACAAACTTTATGTTGGACGAGCTCCCATTGGCGCAATGCATTTCCACTTTTCAAGGGGGCGCTGCCGCAACATTTCTTTACCGACCTCTGCAAAACCTATATGTAAATTCAATTTCTCGCACTTCTGAATTTTAGGCAAAATTTGGTGAGTTTTCGTAAATGTTCAGAGGGTCAAAATTGAGCTCAAAGAGCAGGAGAAAAATTAGAATCTGAGCAGGAACAATATAGCCGTTTCTATGGCAACCACATATTTGGCCTTATTAGAAAGCTCTCGAGCTCCCCCACATGTCTGTCTCAGTGCTGTGAATGTGAATATGTGTGAGAGTGGCGACAGTGGCGAAAGGCGACCGCGTCACTGGCGATTTCGTCCCCATGCGCCCACTGCAGACTCAACAGGCCCTGCGCCGGCTTTACTCGGCTCGGGCCTAATGACTCCATCTCTCATGCAGAGCTTGCGTTGTGTTGCAGTGTCAGATATTTTCCTGTATGCTCTGGTCCTTGAACGCAGCTGTCCTGATACAAGACGTATGTCCTTCCTGTTCCAACTGTTGACAGAACACACTTCCTTTTGAGCCCAAAATAACATTTATTTATCAGACCTCTATTGGCTGGGGGAGCTGAATGTTTCCTCACTGTGCAGAACAGGAACCATAATTCAGATTATTAGGTGGGTTAGAGGGTAAATACAGCAGAGGCTACACATGACCAAAGGAAAAGACGCTCACAAGCATTCCATACCTTCCATCACTGGTCCCCAACCTTTGTTGTACTACAGACCTGTTTCATGCATGAAAATTTTCCGCGGACCGGGTAGAGGTGGGGGGGTTCCAATAACAAAAACCTTTGTCAGTTCAGAGCATGTGATCTGAAACACTTACACTGTATGTAAGGCAGTTACAAGGATTCGACAGTAGAACATCAACTCACACTAATGCAGAACCAGTCAAGGTCAAGGTTACTTTATTTGTACCCGTAGGTAGATTTGTTTTGCAGTCTAGGGGATTGCTTTGGTATTACAACAAGACATATGTTGAACATGTATGACAGGTAATTGTCACGCTTACAGACAGGACAAAAAGACAGGACAAAAAGTGCTCAGTGTTCCACCATTCATCAGTATAGCAACATGGATTTATAGTAAAAAAAATAAAATAAATAAATAAGATCAAATAAATAAAAACAAGATGCAATAGAACACAATAAAAACCAGAAAAGATAAAAACAATCCAGGATAAGAACATAAAATTTAAAAATTAAAAAATCTGAAGTCACAATAATAATAAATAGAGCAAAGAAATGGGATAAATAACTAAAATAAATTGGTAAAGTGCAGCGTCACTATTTCTTATTGAGCTCAGTGACAGGAACAAAGCTGTTTTTATAAACGCTGTGTCCTGCACCTGGGACTAAAAACCTCCATCCAGAAGAAAAGAGCTGAAATTCACCTCATAAAGGATGGGAGTCATTGTTAAGAATTGATGAAGCCATCCTCTGGACCTGTTTAGTCTACAGGGAGGAGAAAAGAGAAGAGTGAAATCCTGGACTTGTTTCCCCGCAACTAGACGGTCCCATCTGGGGCTGATGGAGACACACAGTCCAGGGGCCTCATGTATAAAGACTTGTGTGGATTTCATACTGAAACCTGGCGTACGCTCAAATTCAGAAAAGTCCGTACGCACAAAAAAATCCAGATGTATAAAACTGTGCGTACGCCCAAATCCAAGTACACTTCCTTTATACATCCCAATCAGCGTGGACTTGAGCGCATATGTTGGAACACCTGACTCCTCCCTCTCCACGCCCACATTTAAATATGCAAATCAGTATAAACGGGGTCTGCAGGTGGGATTCCCTCTGGGATTCCCCTGTCTGCAGGATCAGATGATGACGTCAAGGTGGACGCGAAGTGGAGGACGAAACAGACGGAAGAAGAAAAGAGACAAACTCAGACCGTTTGAGGAAAGAGTCGCCGATATTGTGACACTTTTCTTACAGGGCTGATGCGGATCACTCCCAAGATAAATATTTAAGATAAGATATAAGATATATTTAGTATTTGTGTATCTCATACATTAGTTCATTCTACGGGTCATACAATAGTCTGATCACAGCCAAACTAGATAAAGGTTCATGTGTAATCATGTCAGGAAATCAAAGAGGAAATCAATGACTTTGACTCATGTGTAATCACTCAAATTATTATTTTCCAACAATGAGACAGAAGACGGTGAGTCTCAGTATCATCCTCCTGTCACAGAGGTTTCCTGTTGACTCCCCGGTGTTAACCGGTCCTCCGGTCCAACAGCCAGCTGCTGATGCCCGTCCAACCAGCACGGGTCTGGGCTGACCCGAGTCACAAGAGGACATCATGAGGACAGTCGGCGGAGTCAATGAGCGACTGGACCGACGAATAAATGTTCTCAAAGACATTAACACTATTTATCAACCAATGAATTTTGTGTCCTTGTCTCTTTATATGGTTGTTGCTTAATGTCCTCCCGGGCAGGATTGGCATTGATGGGTCCAGGGTTGGTCTGGTTCTGGTTCTGGTGGTGGATGTGCTGCTCTGACAGAAGGATGACGTGCCGATGTGTTCATTGTTCTTCTGTGTATCTCTGATCAATGGGAGGAATGACCTTTTTCACATTATTAACAGTTTCTCAGTATCACCTCTAAGTGTCGCCAAAGGATCCAAAGCACGAGAAATGTGCGTACACCAGCTATGGAGTTGGCGTGAAGGACCGCACATTCCCACGGTCGTTTCACTCTTTATACATCTGAACATGAGCGTGGAAAAGGGCGTACGCCAGGTTTTTGTACGTACGCACGCTTTATACATGAGGCCCCTGGTGTGTTCTGTAGATCCAGTCTACTACTGTGTAACTGCCATCGCAGGAAACCCAGCCTCACAAAGATATGAAGTTGGAAACAGAAGGATTTTCAGGGTTTTTGTGGTGATATCCGCATGTTCTGTTTTGACTTTAATCCAGAATGCACAGAGGTTTGAAGTTGTCTTAAACATGGATGGATGTGCTGAAGCAGTTTTGAAGGTTTCATGCTCATTAACTAGTTGGTCACAGCAAATTACGGATCATAGTTGTGGCGCTTGTGTGTCACCTGTTGCGATGAACCTACAACTTAGGCAGGAATTAATGAATTAATATTTCCTTCCAAATTCATCTTTCTGTTTGCAGCCAGTCTGCGACCCTTCTGCAGCCTCATCGTTTCATCATTTCTTCCCGAAAAAGTTCTCCAGTAAATTTTGTTTTTGGCTCATTTCTTTAGCTTGTGTTTCTAACGATTCATGAAATGGCACCAGAGTCAAGAGTGGTTGTGAGGCGAGGCCAGAAACGGTCACTTTTCAAAATAAAATCTCTGCAAGACTGATGGAACAAATAGCTTTAATATTAACCACAATTTTTTTTCCTTTGCGGCCCAGTACCAAAAGATCCACGGACCGGTACCGGGGTTGGGGACCCCTGTCTTATATGACTGATAACTGTTGTATGTTCCATCTGTATCACACAGTGAAGACCTTCCTCTATCTCTGCAAGATGTTAAAATATTACATACTTGTCTTAGAACAGTTGCGTGCATGTTGTGAATCAGAATCAGAATCTTTTTATTGCCATTGTACATTTGAAATTGAGGTAGAGCTCTCCAGTTTAGTGCATGAAATTACAAGGCACAACAAATAACAGTAAGAGGGCACACTTATTTACATTAGAAAAAATAAAAAATAAAAGTATTGCAACTAAGAATGTTTTTTAAAAAATATAGAATTAAGTAGTGCAAGTAGCATGAGAGTAGTGCAAATGACATTGGAAATAGTGCAAATGACATGAGAAAATAAATATAAAATCATATAAATCACCACATATACATACATCCTGTGTCTCAGTGGTTTTCAACTGGTCTGGCTTCAGGACCCACTAGTTCAAGGTGACTTTATTAATATTCGTAGGTAGATTTGTTGTGCAGTGTGGAGAGGACATCTGAAATACAGAAAACATTAAAACCACCAGACACATACAGAGGACAGATTAAAAACAGCACAGACAAAAGACATGGACAGGTACTCCCAGCAGATCACTGATCAGAGTTCAAACAGACTAGAAATAAATAGATAAAAAAACAGACTAAAATAAATAAAAGTCATCAGATATCACTGAAATGCCAATATAAAACCTGTAAAAAGCATGATAAAAACATCATGATATAATGAAATAATACAAGGGACAATAGATAAATAAATGACACATAAGTTAAGACCATGTTAAAATAAACCAGAACCCAAGAATTCAAACAAAGCGAAGTGCATCAAGCCGTATTTAAAAGACAAACGGCAGCAGGAACAAAGCTGTTCTCGTTCATGGTCCTAGATTTGGGGACTTTGAACCTCTGTCCAGATGGTTGGAGCTGGACCTCACTGACCAGGGGATGGGAGTCTGGACCACCACTGGACCTGCCTAGTGGACAGCACCTCCAGACCCCAATGAGACCACCAGACCATTTAAGGATCTGGTTCAGTCAGTTCCTTTCTTTTAGGAGCAGGTTTCCAAACCACGACACAAGTGAAAAAGCTAAAACCAATTCAAGAAAAGCACAATAAAAAAGTGTCATCATGGTCCTGTCGATGCACTGGAAAAAATCCAAATCTCACAAATGTATTTTTCATTTCTAGTCCAAATATCTCATCACACTTAAAACAAGTGTTCAGAGAACGCAAACCTCCGCCAAGCACCCCGAACGGTGTGCATGTGTGGATCGACTATTTCTTTTTAAATTCAACAGTTTCCAGGTTGTTCCATACAGCAGAAAAAGTTGAAGCTTGGTACCAGTCATGTGTCTGTCAAATTATAATAAATTCCAATCAAGATTTGTTGAGTTATAATGAAAAATGTGTGGTAAATGGGATTTTTAATGATAAATGTAAATGTCCACAGAGTCCACATTCCACAGTGGATGTGGACAATTTTGTGCCAGATACAAGATATTGTTCTAAGCTACAGGTCGATCAAATTGGAGGCTAATCAGAGTCGTTTTGAATTTTTTATGAATTTTGGAAAATTGCTCAATGATGACAGATGGAAAACTGTAGATGTTGTGACCTTGCTGTGACCTTGAACTTTGGCCTACTGGGACCAAAATTTAATGGGTTGGTCCCAGGGCCTAGGCCTATCTGTGGGGAAGATTTGCTAAAGATGGTGTTGGAATAGTTTTCCTGTAAAGTTGCTAACAAACAAATAAACAAACATGCAAACAAACAAACGCACAAAGCGAAGTGATCACAACACCTCCTGGCAGAGGTAATAAGACAAAATCACCTAAAGAGGAACTTTTCAGTGAGATATAAGAGCTTTTTTTTTTTTTAGACAAAAGATCTGGAAAATCTTATTTCAAGAAATCTTACCAAGATCATTTTCATTTGTTCTATTGGCAGATTTATTTGCTTAATTCAAGCAAAAATATCTTGTTTGTTTGCATGTTTGTTTGTTAGCAAGATAACTCAAAACGTTATGGACGGATTTTCATGAAATTTTCAGGAAATGTTGATGTTTCTTGTTCAATTCATTTTTGCTTAATTCAAGTAAAAGAAAAAAAAAAATCTGCCAACGGAACAAGTGAAAATTATCTTGGTAAGATTTCTTGAAATCAGATTTTCCAGATCTTTTGTCTATAAATCAGTTCTTATATCTCACTGAAAAGTTCCTCTTTAGGTGATTCTGTCTTATTTTAAGTGTGATGAGATATTTGGAGTAGAAATGAGAAAAATACACTTGGTGAGATTTGGATTTTTTCCAGTGTGTGGAAATGGGACAACTGACTGTATCAGCTGCGAAATTAATAAAAAGTAAACTTTTCAAATGTATGTAATAACTAGAAGCACTCGGAGAGCGCAGACCTCCGCCAAGGTTGATCAGTGGCCCCCCCCACCCCCCGTGGGCCCCCCCACCCCCGATCACCACCAAAATGTAATCATTTCTTCCTTATCCCATTTCCAACAAACCCTGAAAATTTCATCAAAATCTGTCCATAACTTTTTGAGTTATGTTGCACACTAACGGACAGACAAACAAACAAACAAACAAACCCTGGTAAAAAGATAACCTCCTTGGCGGAGGTAAAAAGATGGTTTGTTTTGAACCTCAGATAATACAGAATATCACAGTATGAAAACACAGAAGACAAGTTTAACGATAAACCAAACTGACCAGCAGGTGGCAATGATAAATATGGAAATATTCCCTTTAACACCATTTGAACCAAAACTAAAAAGTGAACTCAGTTAAAAATTGAAAGTTCATTCAGTCACTTATTGAAGAATTAAACCCACTGAGGTTTTAGTCCAGTGGAGGTAAAAGCAGATCTGATGGAGTCATTATCTGAGTTTCTCCATGATTTGAATAGAAACTTTTGGGTCTTCTTTTATGCTGTAAATGTCTGGTGTTAATTATCATTATCATTACCGCCACCTACTGTTGGGGAGTGTGAATGGACAGGGTTCAGCTCCATAAAAAATAAAACACAGGATTGGTTTATAAACATTATTTTTTGCCCAGACAAAAGCCCACAGCCCACTGACCACGGGTTTGGGACCCACTTTTGGACCCAACCGTTGCTGTATGTGAAGTCTGTGCAGCAGCAGTCTGTCAAACGCCATCATGTCCTGCTGTCTCTTCATTGTGTGCCCCACCTGCAGCTCGCTCCTGAAAACACTCTGATGTCTTTTGAGAAGGCAGTGGAAGCTGGAAGTGAAGGTCTGGAGACAGATGTCACTGTGAGGTCAGTCAGAACAGCTGCTCCACAAACACACACACTGTATTCAAACTGTATAAACCTGTATGACACAGTGGGACAGAGATCTGTCTGCTGATGGGGGTCAGCCAGAGGTGTGTTGAGCTGCATTATGTAATAAATTCCCATTACGTAATAAAAGTCCAAAATGTAATAAGAATGTCACGTCATCTTGTAATAAAGCCGCATTATGTAATAAACTGATGCATTTTGTAATAAACTACATCAACGCATTATGTAGTAAATTTTTTCACATTATGTAGTAAGTTATTACAATTTGAGAAATTTATTACAAAATGTATTTGACACATTTTTATTTAAAAAAAAATTTAATAATATTGTTCATTATGTAATGACAATCCAAATTAATATAATTTCAGAGCAATTTAGAAGAAATTAGTCACAGGAGCTTCAGTTAATGTAATCAGAACTTTAACCACACAGTTTAAAGATGAAAATAAAAATGTATCAAGTGCATTTTGTAACAAATTTCTCAAATTGTAATAACTTACGACATAATGCGAAAAAATTTACTACATAAGGCATTGAGGTAGTTTATTACAAAATGTGTCAGTTTATTACATAATGCGGCTTTATTACAAGATGACGGGATATTCTTATTACATTTTGAACTTTTATTACATAATGGGAATTTATTACATAATGCAGCTCAACAAGGTGTCAAGTAACCAAGTACAAATACTTGGATACCTTACTTAACCTCCTAAAACCCAGGACATGTCAGCAAAGTACAAACTTTTTTAGTTTTTTATTAAATAAGTGCCACTATTGGAAACATCATGATGCAACAGTTTTTTCAGATGTAGTTTTTAAAATTTTTATGGAATGTCCTTTGTGGTGGACAGTTTTCTTTTCTTTTTTTTTTTTTGTATAAAGTTATGAAGCTCTTGTCCACACATGTGGACAGTGGGTCTTAGGAGGTTAAGTAGAAGTTTTGTTTATCTATACTTTACTCAAGTAATTATTTTTGCAGCCGACTTTTTACTTCTACTCCTTAGATTTTAAAAGTAGCCTTGTTTTTCCCTATTTCCCCTATTTCATTTGGGCTTGTTTTCATTTGTTCAAATAAAAAAAACTATCCAGATAAATGGTGCCATTCAGATAAAATGAATTTGATTGTGGTCGGATGAGAAGTCTAAACATATACCATTCCGACACCCTATTGGTTTGTACGCGATCCATCACACCTGTACGTGACAGAAATCACGTCACACTCCAGCGAGGACAGAGGTAGTGCACTATAGGCCCCTCCCCTGGGGTGTGGCCTCTGCTTTTGTCCTAATGGCATTTTTTCCCCTTACATTTACTTTTATACTTTAAGTCAGGGGTCAACAATCCTAGTCCTCGAGGGCCGGAATCCTGCATGTTTTAGATTTATCCCTCTTCCAACACACCTGATTCAAATTGTAAGCCTATCATCAAGCTCTGCAGAAGCCTGATAATGACTGTCACCTGTGCTGGAAGAGGGAAACATCTAAAACATGCAGGATACCGGCCCTCGAGGACCAGGATTGGTGACCCCTGCTTTAAGTAGTTTTAAACCAGTCCTTCTACACTTTTGCTGGAGTAAAAAGCTGGAGTTGATACTTTGGCTTCTGCAGAGGTCTGTTTAAACCCTTGAACCTATACTTCAACCTGAGGCATGAATACTTCTGACACTTCTGGTGTCAGCCACAGTGATCATTACTGTTGTCATGATTCTAGTCTGGATGGAGTGCCTTTCCTGATGCATGACCGGACCCTGCAGCGGACCACCAACATCCACAAGGTGTTCCCCAACAGGACCAAAGTCCCAGCTGCCATGTTCACCTGGGCTGAACTGGAGAACCTCAACGCAGGGTCCTGGTTCCTCTCTGTGAGTCCCCTGCCCTCATATCACTCTGGTTTGAAGAGTTCAAGGTTAAAAGGTTCATAGTTACCTCGCTTTACTATCCCTGAAGGGAACGTTTGGTCTGTTCATTTACCCATCCCAACACATACAGTACACTGGAAAAAATCCAAATCTTACCAAGTGTATTTTTCTCATTTCTAGTCCAAATATCTCATCACACTTAAAATCAGACAGAATCACCTGAAGAGGAACTTTTCAGTGAGATATAAGAACTGATTTATAGACAAAAGATCTGGAAAATCTTATTTCAAGAAATCTTACCAAGATAATTTTCACTGGTTCCATTGGCAGATTTTTTTGCTTAATTCAAGCCAAAATATCTTGTATTAATTTTTTTTTAAACTTTTTTTTAGAGGGGCATTTTTTCCAGTGTACACACAATACCTAGCATTAGCATTAGCATTAGCATTAGCACATAGCACACAACAGGAGCAGTGAGCTGCCATTGAAGGTGGTCAGGGTCCAGCTCCAGGTCTTCATCATCACCGTCAGGGTCCAGCTCCAGGTCTTCATCATCACCGTCAGGGTCCAGCTCCAGGTCTTCATCATCACCGTCAGGGTCCAGCTCCAGGTCTTCATCATCACTGTGGTCAGGGGCACTGACAGGAGATTTAACCTCTGTGTACCTTTATGACCCCAGAGTTGCACAAAGCTCCCACCAGAATTAATTTGCTACTATTTTAAGTCTTTTGCAAAATCTGTTTTTGTGTCTCCAGCTGGATATGTCTTATAGATTCAGAAAAGTTTGGTTGTTGCCTTCCTTTGTCATGGCAGCTTTCGACATGTATTAAATGAACACAGATAACTGGCCTTTTCAAGCCTTAAGGTTACTACATACTCCTCTAGAACAGAGACATTAGGCCCTTTTCCACCCAGTGGCGGCTGCTCGTCTTTCAGACAGGGGAAGCTCATTGTCGGCTTACATCAAAACAAAACAAAAATAAAAAGTCAAGTTATTTAAACATACATTCTGCCCTCCGTTCCTTTTTAAGAAAATGCTCAGTGACCTTATTGTACCAAGTAGGTGTCTTTTCCAGGGACTGGACCAGTGTCCTCTCTGCTCAGACGGCCTTGGCCCATTGTGTTGTGGGTGTCAGACTTCAGCCTTTTTAAACTACAGATGTTCCTTTCACTCCGACCTAGCCGACAGTATGACTGATTTAACTATCTACAAAACGATATTAAACTCGAACAAGAAATGATTAAATTATGGAACTGAAACAAGAAAACGCTGAAATTATGTTAAATTGAAACAAGGAAGTCCAAGGAGTGTGTTTTATTTACAGTGCAAGAAATGAACGAGTAATTTGGTAGTGGTTTCTCTGATTTCACAGCAGAATTTGTGACGGTATTAAACTGAACTGTGTCAGTGAAGGAGGAGAGCTCAAACCAGCTGTCAATCAAACGGGATTCAGCCTTTCGACTGATCCTCCAATCAGCACGTGGGATTCTGGTGTCCAGCCCGGCCGAGCTCCGCCCACAGCTCCATTCACCCCCAGAGACACCCAGCGTCCGGGGGCGGGACGACACCGTGGCATTTATCCAATTACCGTCCAGTTTTGAGGCAATGAAAAAAACTGTTCCACTCAGTCCTATTGAAGCCCAGAGACGGACACAGTCTACAGACAAATGCACTGAGCAGAGATGGAGGAGAAAACAGAGACACGGGAATGGAGGAGAAGTGAACAACATCGTGTCTGTTGATTTGTGATAAAGCTGATTCTGAACGAACTCATCTTTGAGATGAACGTGTTCTAACACATTTGTAGTCAATAAAATGTCAACACAACCGAACATATTTAACCATTTAATTTTCGTAATTTTAGGGGACGCTGGGCTTCCCTTGCAGTCTATGAGAAATCTCCACTGTTGCTGAATCCCTTAATCCATCTGGAATACATTTTAAATGAAGTTAACCATCATTACATATCCTTAATTTCTATTTAAAAATAATAGAACATGTATTTTCCACTTGTCATTCCTTAAACTAAATCACATCTAACTTTAAGTGTGATGGATGGTTCTGTTTCATTTCTATTGTTTTACAGATGTAGTCCAGGTTCAACCCTAAAGTCAGACAGATTTACTTAAATGACTGCATTTAATTCAACTGTATATTACTTATAAAAGTACTTATACTCTACTTATATTTTGATGCCTTGTAAATGAACAGACAATATTAGGTTATAATTTTTTTTTATTAAAAACTGAAACAAAACAAAAGGTGCAAAAATAACAAGGTGCCTTGAGATGAAAAGGAAAATAAATGTGTTCAGGCTTCTGGACCAGGGTCTGGACCGGCTGGTTCTCTCTCCCAGGGGTTTGGGGGTTCTTGCAGCTTGTTGTCGACAACTTTTTTTTCTAATTTGTTGTCTGAAAACTATTGTGTGGTTGGTCAGAAATCTGGAGTGGGTGTGGTTAATGCAGAAAAGTGGAGGACTTTCCAGGAGTTCTGTAGTTGGAGTATTAAAAGTCCCTTCCAGAACTAACTTTTTTCTTGTTCTTGCCACCTGGAGAAAACAAACACATTTCTCTGTTCTTACAGACTATGTACAGGCTTTTAGAAGACTCACAGATACAGAAAATGTCACTTTTCATGATGAACTCCACAGGTTTCTTCCTACTCTGTGTAATCCACACTTATCTTCGAGCTATAAAATGATCCTCCTACGGTTATAGGAGTTCAAAGGGACATGTTTCTAGTCTTTCATCTACAAAGCTCACGCCATAAAGAAGTAGTTAACCTACTGTACATTTTAGTTTATTTTAACACAAAATGGTGCTGTTCATCTCAAAAGGTCCAGAAGAAATGGTCTTACATCCATACAGTTTCCATAGATTAGCTGTAGAGACTTGAACCTTTTTTATTCCAACATATTATGAATGTGTATTCTTGCTTTAAAGTGTGACAGCAATATTTTTGCACACGTATTCAGTATATTTCTTTAACTATTATATAGATATTACATTGTCTAGTACATATTGTACACATTGCTGTTCTAATTTTGTGGCTTAATAGAGTGTTTTAATATGTATGTTTGATATATGTATATATGTCAGAGCTATACATGTTTGTATATTTAGAGCTTTATATCTATATCATAACACAGGAAGGTTTCAATTTATCTGTGTGTGTGTGTGTGTGTGTGTGTGTGTGTGTGTGTGTGTGTGTGTATCTGCACAGTTATGAGAGACAAAGACTGCAAATTAACTGAAGCTAAATGTCTTATATCACATACATCACATTTTCTCTTTGGTGGTAATGCTGTATGTGTCGTCCCTGATAAATAAACATTAAATAAAATACAATGTAGTCATTTTTAACTGGTCCATTTGGTTCCTACAGTTAAAGAATAGTCCCATCTAAACATTAAATATCTCAGCAAGTTGATAGGACCGATATTTTGGGAGATAGCCTATTAGTCATTTTGGAATACAGTAGCCTTACAATCAGGTTGCGTTGTCCATGACGGTTGACGGGAGGTGCAGTCCTACGCTGCATGATGGGAAATGAAGTTAAAAACAGGAATGATGCATTTAGTAACTTCAGTCCCTAGATACTGGTATTAATATAATTTGCTAGTATGTATATATTTATATATTTTCTTTGTATTCTTTCCTGCTACTTTTTCTTCTACTTTAATGGAACGACTGTAACACCCAATAATTTCCGCCTGGGATAAATAAAGTATTGTGATTCTGGCTCTGATGATGGAATTCTGACAGTTGTCCAGTGGAATGAGCTGCCATCGACCGGTGCATTACATCACAGTACTAATGAGCTGTCAACACTTGTCCCCTGCAGCATAATCCATTTGGAACGGCCGGCTCTCTGCAGGCGGAGGACCGACAGCAGGCAGGAAACCAGTCCATCTGCAGCCTGCAGGCCCTCCTCCAGCTGGCAGCACACACTGACAGGCTGGTGATCTTTGACCTGTACCGTCCACCCAGAGGTCACCCCTACAGAGACACCTGGATCCAACGCACACTGGACGTCATCCAGAACCAGTCCTCCATCCAGTCCTCACAGGTGTGGCTCACTCTGAGGTCCAGCTGGTCTATAATCTCAGTGTAGGACAAGACCTGGTCAAAGGTTTGGTCAGGATTTAACCCTTAAAGACCCAAACAGTGACCTCCGACCAAAAGCATGTACTGATTTAAACTGTTTAATACCTGTTGATCCACTAATCCCATCAATATGTTGAAGTAATTGGTGTAACATACAGTTCTTCATCTGTTCATGGTCATCAGTTATGACCCATTTGGACGTTCAGAGGCTCCGTAATTACCATGGAAACACCGTCATCTTCTACAACATTGATTCACCAGTAAAATTCATGGAGTTGGATCAATGACAGTGATTATAAACACTTGTTCTTATGTCACTGGTCTACAATTTTTTAGAAATGATTTGTTTCAGAGATTAAATGTGCTAAATGTTACGTATTTTAATAAGATTAATTGGAAAATAAATGACAAAAGTACCGCTTTGCTGATGTTTTCAAGGTATATGATAAAGTGTTATTATACATATATATTGGTTTATGTACATTTATATAATACTTTTATAAATCTTCCACTAAATAGAACCTGTAAAGTGAATGTATTCTAATGTGCAGACAGTGTTTTGAAGTAGATCTTGTAGCTCTGAGACAAATATTCCTTTTGAGTCAAACCCATTCTCTCATTAATTCTTGAATTTCACATTTTGACCCAAGGCTGTATCTTGGAAAGTTCAGCCAACCAGCACTTTTGACTTGATTTTTCTATATCAGTGACTCTCATGTGGTAAAATTTCATTACTTTTATTCTGGAAGCATTTTCCTTGCAGACCAGTGTGTTCAGTTAATGATAGATTTTGTTCAAAAAGTAACTTTAGAATTCACTCACATTTTATGAACATCTACATGATCAGTGAATTAAATATAGGAAAATGCCTGATTTTCATTGAATACTAATATTATAATAATTTTTGATAAATCACTGCCAGAATGACAAAAAAAATCATTTGGAAGTTGTATCAAAAACAGTTGTGGGTCTTTAAGGGTTAATATTGCTCGTGAGATGGAGTGACAACAGTGTTTTTCATAAGTGATAATTCGATGACAGTGGCTGTGAATATTCTGTCATAGTTCCAGGAAACTGTAGTTGACAGCTGGTGTCTCTGCCACTCTGTTCACTTGTCCTTTGGCAGATCTCATTATGGTTTTGTTGATCACTGGAAATGACCCTTTGCTAAGCCCCTCAAGAACCCCCACAGATGTGTGAAATTGAGTCCACTGAGCTGTTTAACACAAAACTAGATGTCCCATCAAACGCCATCAAAAACAGTGGTTATGCAGTCAGGTACTAACGCCTAACAAATGTACCTTGAGTTGCACCAGGCATTAAAATGAACACAAAATTGAAGAAAACAACGGTGGTCTAATAATTTTTTCCGTGACTGTATGTTGTGGAAATTTCTTGTGGCATTGGTGGAGGAAGGAAATGAAGTTGCTGAGACAAAGAAGTTTTGTTTGTGTGAATTTCATTCTATGCAGAAGGAACTATCCAGACAGAGCAGTGACAGTCTGATCGGAATGTTTTTGGGCGTATTTCTACAATCTTTGTAGCTTTGTACAACAGTGTGTACATGTGATACAGAATGATGGTTAGTGGACTGGGGGTCTGCAGCTGCATCCTTTCCTAACATGTAGAACCAGGTTAAACGGACCTTCTCTTTCAAGGCTGAAGTTAAAGCAGTGACATATGTGCAGAAGGACGACTGTGGTCCAAATACATCAAATATAATAACGACAGATAATTATTAAATACAATAATGAAATAGTGATTTCCCATTGCACTATCTCTACCACAAACTGTGAGTTTCCTGAGCTGTAAAATGATCTTTCAAACTAACAAACATCACGTGTGTAAATGGTGACACAGTTTACACAGGGTCAAAAAAAAGGGTCTCTCACCACTGATCACTGGTCATATTTTTCTGACTTTGGAGGCTCTTTATTGTCTTTAAAAACATTTGTTTTTGTTTCAAACAAATAAAAACTTAAATTACACTGAAAACATAACAAAATTTTAGCTAATATTCCTAAGCTAATATTAGTACCTTAACTTTGAGCTCAGAGAGTTATTGTCTGTCTGTCTGTCTGTCTGTCTGTCTAGTCTTTTCTGACTATTGTAGAACGTATTCTGTTATTACAGGAATATCTCACCAATATCATTCAAAATACTCATTTATCAAAGGCTCATTTATTTGGGTTGAGTTTTATAATACAGTCTTTACCATGTTACTTAATAACAACTTAGTTATAATCTTTTATGAGAAGCTTATTAACATTATCTGTTAGTTTGTATAATTTCAATAACAGCATCATAAACTTATTTAGTAATATCCTTGTTGCTCTGATATATTATTGTCAGACCTTTACTAAGTTTCACACACACACACACACACACACACACACACACACACACACACACACACACACACACACACACACACACACGTCTTATTAAAACATAATATGATTAAAAAGTATTAAGTAAGGATAATAAAGTAAATACTTTTTAGTTAATGCTTAGATCTTGCCTGGTGGTAGGCATAGAGAAAAGTGAAAATCATTCCTGCAAAGAAGTAGAACTTCATCCATAGAACCCTAGTGTAAATAAAAGCAGAAGTGAATGGCTTATGGAAATGGGGTAGTTTTGCATTGTGTGTGAATTCAAAGCAGACAATGGAGCTCTGACAGAGAGAGAGGCCAGAGTAGGAAACCTTTAACACAGGTCTCTGAATGGTGTCAAATCCAGGACGTTGAAGTTCAGGGTCAGGGCTTTCAATCTGTCGTCCACCAGGATGTCCTCATGGGACATCTTCTCATATAAAGTCACATTAACTACTTCCTCTGTTGACCAATACACAAAGATTGCAGCAGAAGGAGGTGAATGCATTTATTTTTCTGCATAATGTATCAGTGAAACAGATTTGTGCAATAATTAAAGTGGTTTATTACATGTATGTGCTTGTAGTTCAGCTGCTGTAGATGTATCTTTAATAGAACACAACTACATGTTAACCACATATGTCCCTTGGATTGGTGGTCTGAGGTTTAGGTTTGATGGCAAAGTGGATGAACACTGAATGTGTCAGCTTCCTGGTTGGTCATGTGTGTGTGTGTGTGTGTGTGTGTGTGTGTGTGTGTGTGTGTGTGTGTGTGTGTGTGTGTGTGTGTGTGCTGGTCCATCAGGTGCTGTGGTTGCCCTCAGACCTGCGTTCTCTGGTCCAGGAAATGGACCCTGATCTCCAGCAGACGTCAGGCAGCCGGCTCCCTCTAGAGGAGCTGCAGAGTAACCACATCGTCAAACTGAACCTGCACTACAGCGCCATGTCTGCACAGCTCATCAGGTCAGTGTGTGTGTGTGTGTGTGTGTGTGTGTAGGTGTGTGTGTGTGTGTGTAAGCTTATTGGAAAGATCAGAGCTAAGTGCCGTCATTTGACATAATCATCATGTTGGTCTTCATCCAACACCAAGAAAAATGTCCCATTTCTCAGTATTTTTCCTGTGTTTTGTGCTGTTTCAGATTGAACTGTTCTTTTAATGACACCTGTCTGCACCACCGTCATGTCAACGTACCTCCCTTCTCTTTGTACCTTTAGTTATAGGCCTTGTTTGTCTATAACCTGCTGTGTGCCATCAAACCAAACTCATGTATGCATTGCCAGGCTGATGCTATGCGTCTGACATGAAATAATGGGGAAAAAAAGGAAAAGTGTTGATCACAGTCATCAGTGATAATGTGATGAGCGTCAGTGGGAGGTTTTACAAAGTACTGGTGTCAGCAGAACCAAGCTAAGCTTTTTATAGTGGCTTGTGGATATTTTCAGGTTTCTCACCTACAATTACTGACTTTGAGGTAAAACAGTAACTAAACAAGTGTTCAGAGAACGCAAACCTCCGTCAAGCACCTCGAACGGTGTGCATGTGTGGATGGACTATTTCTTTTTAAATTCAACAGTTTCCAGGTTGTTCCATACAGCAGAAAAAGTTGAAGCTTGGTACCAGTCATGTGTTTGTCAAATTATAATAAATTCCAATCAACATTTTGTTGAGTTATAATGAAAAATGTGTGGAAAATGGGATTTTCAATGTTAAATGTAAATGTCCACAGAGTCCACATTCCACAGTGGATGTGGACAATTTTGTGCCAGATACAAGATATTGTTCTAAGCTACGGGTGGATCCAACTGGAGGCTAATTGGAGTTGTTTTGAATTTTTTATGTATTTTCGAAAATTGCTTGATTATGAGAGATAGGAAAATTGTAGATGCTGTGACCT
Organism: Sphaeramia orbicularis; assembly: GCF_902148855.1. NCBI lineage: Eukaryota > Metazoa > Chordata > Actinopteri > Kurtiformes > Apogonidae > Sphaeramia > Sphaeramia orbicularis. Next base: position 3,551,478 of record NC_043970.1, on the reverse strand, counting down.
TGAACTTTGGCCTACTTGGCCCAAAATTTAATGGGTTGGTCCCAGGACCTAGGCCTATCTGTGGGTACAATTTGGTAAAGATGGTTGGAATAGTTTTCCCGTAAAGTTGCTAACAAACAAACAAACACACAAAGCAAAGTGATCACAATACCTCCTGGTGGAGGTAAAAGTAGTTCCAGTGTCCCAGTATGTCAGCGTCCTGTTCTATGTGAATCAATCCTCAGATGAATGTGTGAGGTTGTCAGTTTCTGTCTCTATGTTCCAGTCCTGTGGTCTGGATGCAGGAGATCGACGTCCCAACAGAAGTGGACGGGACTTTCACTGGGAGGAGAACTCAACTAATTCAATGAACGTCCACATATGACTTATATCAGTGATCAGTAGTAGTGCCCAAGGAAGCTACATGTAAAATCTGAGATGAATCAGACCAGTCGTTCCATCAGAGAAAATATTTGAAGAAACTGCTAATGAAGACGACGAAGATGATGACAAAGACGATGCCAGACACAGCACCTTCACACTAGCTCATTGCCAGATTGGCTGATGAGCTAAATCGAATGAAATTAAATGAAATTTAAAAATCACCATTGATTTGTATAGATTTCTAATGAACATTTTAACCCATAAAGACCCAAACAGCCACCACTGACCACAACCATCTACTGAGCTAAAATGTTTTATCCCTGTTGATCCGCTAATCCTGTAATTGGTGTAAAATACTGTTCTTCGTCTTTTTATGGTCATCAGATATGACCCATTTGGACATTCAGAGGCTCCGGAGTTACCATGGAAACACCGTCATCTTCTACAACATTGATTCACCAGTAAAACCCATGGAGTTGGATCAGTGACAGTGGATGGACACACTGGGTTTATGTTCAGTTAATGACAGATTTTGTTGAAAATATAACCTGTCACTCTTTTGCAATTTTTTTTCGATTTGATAGAACCTTTGAAATTACTCTGAGCTTTGATGAACATCTACATGATCAGTGAATTAGAAATAGGACCAATGGTCCTGTAGCTTGCCCGCCAAATTAAAAGCTTTGGGAAATGTATCCAGATGCAATTTATTATCACCTAGTTCTGTGTATTTATTCTATTACAGAAATAGCCCATGTTTTGGTCATATTCCAATCAGATCTGTAAAAAAATTCAAATTCCAACTTGATATCATTGATATTTACTGATCTATTGTATCAATCCACTTCCTATCTGTTATAATGGGAACATTGGTCAAAGTCGCACCAAATCCAGAATCAAATGCGGATCAAAATAATTTCAATACCTTGTGTTGACATCATCATACAGAAGCTGTATACCAAGTTTGAAGTCAATCGGAATTGTAGTTTCGGAGAAGAAGACAATTGAAAGTTTTGTAACAAACGACAGACAATGACGACAACGCCGGACGCCGCATGACGGCAATAGCTTACGGCCTGTCGGCTGGTAAGCTAAAAATAGGAAAATGCCTGATTTTCACAGAAGAATTCAAAATGCAGAGGTTAATATTAAAATAAATGGTGATTAATCATTTGGGAAAGGCAAAAAAAAAATCACCTAGAAGTTGTGACAAAAATAGCTGTGGTTCTTTAAGGGTTAATGCTCATTTCTAGATTAATTTACGTAGGTATTTGTTGCTTTGACAGTTGACTACTTTCTAATGAGGTCAGATTGGATTCAAACCCCACTCTGGTTCTGATCTGACCGTTAATGGTGGCCTCCTCTGTGACTGTTGACGCTCTCCTGCTGTTGTTCTGACGCTGCTCTGTGTTGTGCTCAGTGAATACTCTGCAGTGAACATCAGCACCAACCTGTATGTGATCAGTCAGCCCTGGCTCTACTCTGTGGCCTGGTGCACCGGAGTCCAGTCCATCACCACCAACGCCCCCCAGATACTCAGCGCCATGAACGCCCCACTCTTCCTGATGGTGAGAGAGAGAGAGAGAGAGAGAGAGAGAGAGAGAGAGAGAGGGATGTAAAGTGTGTTTGTACTTTGACTTTGCACCATGGGTGTCAAACATAAGGTCCGTGGGTCAAAACCAGCAACCATATGATCTAGGCCGGCCCATTTGATGAGGTTCTGAAATGCAAAAGTTACTCTGAGATATTACCAGTCAAAGATGAACTTCACTAATGTGACCAGTTTATGAACCAAAGCACAGAGTTGACTTTGATAAGTTTGGACTCAGTTATGGCATTGATTTCTATTACATTCAAATAATTTAAAATTAGAACCAACAGGATCCAGTCCAGGTCTAGGCCTATGTTTAACACGTGTGTGTGATTCACTCAGTCACTGTCTGTGTTCAAACATATTTCATATTCAGTCCATGCAGTTCTATAATTCCATCTGTACAGTAATACACTCAGACCTTCTGTGGCTGAACGTTGGTTTTTCGTACAGACTCAAATACTGAAATACTGCTGGAATAGACAGCTGTCTGTTCAGGATTAGAGTTTAGTCTAGTTTAGACCTAACTCCCTTTATCATATAAACTCTCATCATAAATGGTGCCTGCGCAGTAGAACCCCCCCCCCCCCCCCCCCCCCCCCCAATACAAGAGATAGGAGAGGCTTGGGACACATAAATTTGTACGTTGACGAACATATGAATGGATAAATAAGTAAGTAACACTACGGTCTAAGATGGTGTTATTATTTTATTTTCCGCATTTTATGTGTTCAAATGGGGGGGGGGGGGGGGTTAGGTAAATCCATTGTTGGTTACTAAAGTCTGATTAAGTCACTCCTGAGTTGATCTGTACGCTAACTGATCAACTTCAGTTGGATGTTAAGTCGGTAAAAGGTCCATATTTAATACATTTAGTGGAACTCAGAAACCCCCTGAGATAATGAATGTAAGATGATTTAGAGCAGTGGTCCTCAGTCTTTTTCTGTCGGGGCCCCCTTTGGAGGATGTAAAATCTCCAGGCCCCCCTCAACCCCAGCGACACTGTAACAGTAGTGCAATTATAACTTTTATTAAAAGAAACATCAATATTGTAACAATACTTTTTGCTTTTCCTCAAATAATTTTGGTTCAAATTAAAAATAACTTAGATTTTTGCTTGAACAATATAAATAAACTCAACAAGACTGCTCCCTCAGACATTATTTTACCAAATAAAAATAAGAAATGCGCAATTATCTTACAACTATGACAATAAGATTACTTTTTTTAGAAGAACAAAAAAATTTTGGTACCACAGATGAACATTTTAATAATATCAGTGGCTGCAATGAGCCCACTTCCATTGTACATCTGAGAACATTAAAATGCAAACTGTGCATAAACAGAAACATTGCACATTTTTCTGTTCCAGTCCAGTCCTTGTCCATTCTCCAAACCTAAACTCTTTGTCTAGTCTAGTGACAGATCACCATGGCAGTAGATTTGTTTGTTGTATGTCCCTAAAATGAATCCAGGGTGCTCCAGCGCTAAAACATTAGTTCCACCTGATACATGTTCTAACCTGAAGGGAAAAAAAAAACACCCAGGAGTGATCCCATGCCCCCCTTGCAAGCCTTCGCACCTCCCTTAGGGGGCCCACCCCACAATTTGAGAAACACCGATTTAGAGAAACAAAAACTCAGAAGCAGCTTTCATCTCAGTTCTTACTCGTACTCTTTCCCTCTGTGGCCCGAACAGACTGTTGGACATTTCAGAGGTGTTGTCACTTCATTCATTCTTCTTTTGCTCCTGTTACTATAAACTATGATGTTCTGACTCGAACCCCTGTGTGTGTCAGAGCCCAGATGAGTACAACGTGATGTGGATCCTCACAGACCTGCTGTCCCTCATCCTCATCCTCCTCGTCTTCATCTTCCATCGGTAAGACCCGCCCACGCTGGTGAAAACAGTGACGGCGCTCTACAGAGGTCAGAGGTCACAGAGGGGCTGTTGTGTTCATCTACAGGTGGAGGGAGCGAGGACTGGCTTTCTGCTCAGGAAGTAAAATCACAGTGGACAACGGCACCTACAGCAAATTCAGAACAGGTACGACATGATCAGACGATGAGTCCAAGTCGTACAGTGTGTTCAGATAAAAACGAGTGCTGGGCAGCGATTATAATTTTTAATAGCAGTTAATCATGTGGATTTCTGCGATTAATCACATAGTTATATTGGGGTTGGTGGGGTTGGTGTTGCTGGCAGACTGGAAGTACTCCGGTGATAAAAATAATTCCACATTACAGTGCTTCCAAACAACTTTGTCCTTCTCAACCCCACCATCTGAAGACATTTAAAATGAAAATGTCCATGGAACAGACCGGTACTTTTCTCCATGTTTATGTCCCCACCAGTTTATTTCCAGTTGTGAGTGATTGACAGGAGTCTTAAGCCCACTAATAAGTACTAATACTAATAAGCCCAATAATATGGGATGTTCAGTTGTTAAAAGCAAGCAAAGGGGGCCCTCTAGTGGTCATAATAAGTGTCACTAACATATGTTTTGTCCTTGCGGTGTACCCGTAGTCAGTTCGGACATAAGAAGGAACTAACAGACACGTTACTTTCACTCTGTTTGTATGGCCCCAAAAACGTTTGTCTGTGAGTATTTTATGTTCAGTTGTTGTCAGAATGAATAGTATAAAATATCTCTGATGTGAACCTTTGTTACTGGATAAAAAGACGTAAATTTTAAATGAATCTGCAAATGCTAATCGCTAGCGTGTCTATGGATTTTCCCATTCAAGTTAGCATCGAGCTAATCACATTGTAAATAAGTAAAGGTTAGTTCAAAGGCTGGCATATTATACCTAAACACAACCAATGAATTTACATAAACTTAACATGAGCCTGCATAAAGAATTAGCAACCCATCTCTGACTGCTAGCATAAACGAATTAGCTTAAACATGTTAATAACACACTGTAATAAACACATCCAAAATAATGTCATAAACATGTTTCTAACGGCACGTTTGCATGTGAAATTATTTAGCAAACAACAGAATGATTGATACATACAGGCGTTGAACTGCAGGAGTTACACACAGTTTGATTCAGCATTACTCGGAAAGTTTGCTCCTTTCTCCTCTCAGCTACACTGGCACCGGCGCTTGGTGGGTATGGAGCGCCAAAATAAGAGCATGAGTTTCAAAATAAGAGTCCGTATGTATAAATGAACTTAGACTTGCTTGAAAGGCAGAACGGCATTAACGGGAAATTAAAAAAAATTGTCGGCGTTATTTAATGAATGCGTTAACGCGGTAATAATGTGTTAACTTGCCCAGCCCTAATAAAAACCAAAGATGGCGTCTGCCGTGGGCTGCATGTGTGGACCTACCAGGCCACCGTAGAGTCTCCAAAACCTTGTTCATCACATAAGTTGAATCAAAGAAGTTAGATAGTTCAGATAATTCAGTTCACTTCTGTTTTATTTATGCAGCTGCAACGATAACACATGATTATGTCAAAGGCCTTCGAACAGGGCTGTCAAACTCATTTTAGTTCAGGGGCCACATTCAGCCCAATATGATCTGAAGTGGACCGGACCAGTAATAACAGCATTACATAATAACAACGAAAAAAGTCAAATTACATTATGAAAATGTTTACATCTGGGGCTGGCCCAGCGGTAATGGATGGACAGAAAATGAGCATCTGTTGTTGACTACTTTATAAAACCTGCTTTAAAGTGCAGTTCCAACTTTCATAAAACTATAAAATCTTTGTTGGTCCTCTAGGGTGTCTATTTCGCAAAACAGTACACAGTTTATATTATTTCAATATATAAGGACATAAAAGAGCAAGAGTTTTGCTAAGTGTTTGGGTAACAGATGGACACAACCGTTATGGTAATTGTTGGACAAGGGAGAAGAATTATAAGTTTCAACATATTTATTAGTATATACACTACATGTATAATGTCTACAAAGTCAGATAGAGGGTCTGCATGTGATGTCACCGCTAGTGGAAGTCACTGCAGTTCCGCCCACTGAGTGGCAGAAAGAGTGAGATGAGTGACAGCGTTGGCTTCAATACTGTCTAAACTGAAGAACAATATTTAATAAAAAATGGGGCAGAGCTGTTGTGAGATTGATTGTATGAACAGGTTTGAAAAGCAGTGGGAGCTATTGTTTTACAGACACCAAAAGACAAAGAAAAGAGAAGCAGATGGATCCACAAATCCAGGAAACCAAACCTAGATCTGTGGATCCTGTTTGGAGTCAGCTAACATTAATTTATGCTGTATTTTTGGGTCAAATCAGACCTTAAAGGATGTATTGTTTTGGCTAACGTTCCTTCTTAGTGCAGCTCTTGGTTTCATGATCAGATCTTTCATGGTTTTTGTCTTCATTTTGTGATTCTGAACCTTGTGCTCCTACATGATTAGTAAAGTAACTGAAACTGAGGCTAACCTAGTTTTACAAGTATGGGGGAACTGGAGAAGAAAGCTACGACGGAGTATTAGGACCACAGAAGAAAATAAAAACACTTATCACTAAAAGTTTAAAGTCATAAAATATTGATATAAAACCCGTAATTTTATGATAATAAAGTTGAATACAAAAAGAATCACAATGTTATGAGAATAAAATTGTAGTTCTAAAAGAACCTTATAATTTAACAAAAGTGTCATTCATTTATGAGATTAAAGTCGTCATATTCCGACAATAAAGCCATAATATTACCAGAATAATGTCATGATTTAAAAACAGGTGGGAAAAATATCATAATTTCTCAGAATCCAGTGGTCCTCTGCTGGTCCACAGCAGTAGTATTGTGACAGTTTGAGTTTGATGCTTTAATTTATTTAATTTATATTATTTTATTATATTGATTTTTAGGGGTGCCAGCCAGGTCTCTCTCCTGACATATAAGATGTTATGTTAGTCAGTTTAAGTCAGTCTTTTGTGTATGTTAGAGTCTTTGTTTTTTTGTTTGTTTGTAAACCCTCAAACTTCATAAAAGTTGTGAGTTTTAATTAAACTCACACCCTACACATTAAATGACAAAAACAAGAAAGCACACATTCAAACCTTTTAAAATTCAAAATCATGTATTAAACAATGATTATTAAAAAAACCACACAAATTCAAACCCACAGGTGCCCCCCCAAAGTCCAAACTCAACAAAATCCACCAACCAAGCAAAAATTCAAACTTACATTTTTCACCATTTATCAGTCTCTTGAAAGAAGAAAGTAACAAAAACAACAGTTCAGTCCATTTAAACAAAAAATTCAACTTCAGGTTTTCAGATTTCAGTTTATCAAAAAGGAAAAAAATAATTCAGTTCGTTTCGGTTCATTTCAGTTCGTTAGTAAAAAAAAAAAAAAAAAACAAGAGCACCGTTCAATTTGGGGTTTAGAACAAAACAAGAGAGCAAAAAAAAAACCCTTAATTACTCACAACACTCCAATGTCCGGTCGCAGTCAGTCAGTCCGTCAATCAGTCCAATCCAGTCAGTCAGTAATCCATTCCGGGTTATTGCTGCTGGTTTGCTGGGATGAGAGGGAGACTGTCTTTACTGCAGTGAGATGGATGGTTGTGATGTACCAGAGGGAGAAACGGACGGAGATGAATAGAGCTGGTAACGGGATCAACTGCCGTACTTTTTGTCTGTTCTAATGAGCTGTTCCTCCAACGCTTCCGTGCCGTGCCGACTTGAACACACCGCCGAATGCGGATATGGGGGGGTATTTTTTTTTTTTTTTTAACCATCTGTTTATTGGTTTTTGTTTTTTTTTTTTACATAAAAAAAAAGAACATAGTTCCGACATATGATACACAAGTCCATTACAGACAAACAACAAGCGGAACAAATCCCCCCCTCCCCTGGCACACGTCCCCTCAAATCACAGGAAAAATAAAAAATAAACAAATAAATAAACAGTAAATAAAATACAAAATAGAAGTACAAAATTTCCACTTTAAATATTACAGGGAAAAAAGAGAAGAAAAAAAGAGTACATCGGTCAGAAAAGGAGTCCATGTCTTTTCAAAAGTGTTGGAGGCTCCAGCTAATGCCAAACGAATTTTTTCCAGTTTGAGAAAATAAAGTACTTCCTTGATCCATTTTGAGAAGGTTGGAGGAGATGAGGATTTCCACTTTAACAATATAAGCCTCCTGGCCAATAAAGATGTAAATGCAATCATGTCTTTGTTAGCAGAGGTAAATTTAAACGGAGTAGGTACAACACCAAACAAAACAGTAAAAACATTAGGAACAATTTTCTTTCCTGTTACCATTGACAAAACATCAAAAATTTCCGACCAGAATTTATTTAAAGATGAGCAACCCCAGAACATATGAGTATAATCTGCTGTAGCCTGTTGACATCTATCACATAAAGGAGACACTGTACCATATGTTTTTGCCAGCCGAGCTTTGGTGTAATGAGCACGATGCAAAATCCTACATGGGGGGGTATTTAAAAACTGCCGCCAACTCCGGGCGAATCAAGTGATGATGCTGTGGCGACAATTTCCGGGGTGGATCTGGAAATGAACAGGCATGTTACGGGTGTGTGTGTGAGTGTATGTGGTGCAACTTCCAAGTTGTCACAGTATGTGTGTTGTATAAAGGACTGGATCTGAACTAGACTCAGTAAATCTGCTCAGTCCCAGTAGATCATGCATATATTCACTGGGGTCAGTCCACGGTCCACTGGAAATGACCTTTGGATCAGCTGGTTCTGGGCCCTAGTTTTGGACCCTGGTTGTCAGTGATGATGAAACCATGTATATTTGTTTCAGGTCCAAATAGCGCTGATCCCCTCCACCCTGGATGTCAGGATCCTCCATCTGTGTCCACATGTCAGTGTTCATGGACCACTTGTTCTTTGGTAGCTCGTACAGATCCATGTCCAGTCCAGTTGTCCTTCATTTAATTTCATATTTCACATTTTCCCTTTTCTCTGGCTGTGTTTACTGCTATACTCCGTCATGTTGAGCAGGTTGGTTTTTGCCACTCAGTCTGACTTAGAGGGGCGTGGCCTGGGGGGAAGTGACATATGTGCAGACCCCCTATACCTTAATAAACTAATTAAATACATTTTAACACATATTTATCTCAGTTTATTAGATACAGTCTACTCTCGTTAAACCGCCCGCCGTTATACCGCCATTTTCGTTCACCGCCGACCAAAACCATTGCACAAAAATCCCCAATGCATTATTCCATTAGCTACCGCCATTTCCGCCTATCGCCATCCGCCAGCCCAGTTCCATGCACAAACAACACTTATACCATTGATTTCCCGACCGTTATACTGCCAGCGTGATTGCCATCGAGTACACATAAATTTTAACAATGCACTGAAACAAACGCGCCAGACGCTGATCGCGACAAGCTACGTGTAGGTCTACGGAACGGCCACCGTTCATTTATCGCAGAACACTCAGTAGGTCAGGATGTCGGGAAGAGGACGTGGGATTAAGCCAAAGCCTCAAGATGATGGGGTGTCATTTCCTGACACGGTATAATAATGCTTAAAATGTTTCCCCACTTTAAATGATCCCTTACAACATAACAGAATCAAGATTTATTTAGAAACGCAATTAGAACGGGTTAACGGAGGCAGCATAGACATCATATAGTAAAGACATGCATATTATGGACGCAACCTGTTGTAACGCCATTTTCGCTATACCGCCAATTTGGCCGTGAACGTAAGTTGGCGGTATAACGAGAGTAGACTGTATTCGTAACCACTGTAAAAAGAGTAGCAAAAGGTTTTTAAATTGATCTTACGACTGATCATAAGGATAATATAGGTCCAATAGAAGAGGATCAAAGTTATGCTTTGAATTGCACTGATGGACAAAGAATGCAAACAGAAATTTATGATGAATATAATACAATCTAAGTATTTTTAAAACATTTTTCAAAAAAATAAAACTTGTGCTGAACACTAGAAGTAATGTACTTTCAGAATATAGAAGTCTTCAAAAGGTGATTTTAAATGTTTTGTTTTTTTTTTTATCTAGATGTTAATCTTCCCTTGGACAGAACCTTCTACAAACTATCCTTTAAAAATGGGAATAACATGAACAAGCAGAAATTTCTTGAGAAAAATAAGTGCAATTTTAACAATATTATTCCTCCACTCATCATTTACACATACGTAATTGCACAGGACAAGTGTACATGGAATTATCTGATCTGAATACAGTCTGAGCTGTAACTCTCCGTCCACCTCCCATCCTGCTCCATCATGTGACCACACCCAGCGCTGATAATGCCATCACTAGGATTCCACTTGACGAAGAAGCTCAATTATAAATAGAGTGGTGTGATATTCACTTACACTCAGAGCTGAGGGTGAACAGACAGAGAAACAGATGGCTGTTTTTCAGTTCAGTTGTGTGAACCCTTCAGATAAACTCCACACACTGAGCCTGTAGGATGTTCTGGAGGTCCCAGTGCAGAGCTACACCACTAAACAGAACTAAAACCAAAAATAGGACCAATGGCCCTGTAGCTTACCGGCCAAATTAAAAGCTTTGGGAAATGTATCCAGATGCCATTTATTCTCACCCAGTTCTGTGTATTTATTCTATTACAGAAATAGTCCATGTTTTGGTCATATTCCAATCAGATCTGGAAAAAATTCAAATTCCAACTTGATATCATTGATACTGATTTATTGGATCAATCCACTTCCTATCTGTTATAATGGGAAATTTTTTCAAAGTCGCACCAAATCCAGAATCAGATCTGGATGGAAATAATTTCTATCCCTTGTGTTGACATCATCATACAGAAGCTGTATACCAAGTCTGAAGTCAATCAGAACTGGAGTTTCAGAGAAAAAGATGACTGAATTTTTTTCCCCCATAAGAGCCCATGTTAAATTTTCCATAAGTTCCCGGATCCAGAAGAAGATCCTGATCAGCATGTGGACATTATGTTTTGGTCATCTCCCCATCAGGGCTGGACTGTAGAAATTTACACTGGATATCATTTATATTTACTGAGTTATTGCATCCATCCACTTCCTATCTGTTATAATGGGGAAATTTTTCAAAGTTGCACCAAATCCAGAATCAGATCCGGATCCAAATAATTTCACTAACTTTTGTTGACATCATCATAAAGAACCTGTATACCAAGTTTGAAGTCAATTGGAGTTGTAATTTTGGAGAAGAAGACGATTGAAAGTTTTGTAACGGACGACAGACGACAGACGCCGCATGACGACAGTAGCTTTCCGCCTTATTTTGGAGTCAAACCTTGAATGTGTCTCTTGTCCTCCTTACAGAGATGAGTGACATATGGTCAGTGTCCAGCTCCAACTCCCAAACAGAGAAGATGTCCAACCTGGCGTCCCCCGTCAGCCAGCGCTAACAGAGCCTCATACTGCCAGAACACACAGGGACGTGGCGGTGAAGACGACGTCAGCTCCATCTGGGACTTCGACACCACTCAAACATTCCTTCACACTGTTTTATCTGCATTCCACTGAAAAAAAACAAAAAAAAATCTGATCTCCTTCTCAGGTTGAATGTGTTTCACTCTAATGCACAACAGCTGATCAGTTTGGAGTAGTTTATTTAGTCGTTTACAGGATTCGGACATCATGAAATGAGTCGGACGTGTTGTTATCCTCAGATCATAACTGTCTAACTCATACACAAATGGACAAAAGTATGTGGACACACTGAAGTCAGGTGTTTCTTTTCTAACAGGGGTCTGGGATATAAAACAGCTAAAATTTACTTAGGGGGTCAAATGAGTGGCAATTTTTGTCAAAAAGAGAAGTTGTCATAAATGCATAGAACTGTGTGTAAATAATGCTAATCCATTTGTGCACAGACTACTGATATTCTCTGACAGTGGAAGCTCTATTTTCATAAATATTGGATTTGGAATAGCACATGTATGTGAAAACTTTTGCTGGTGGACGGATGTGACATTACCCATGATGCTCTGGTCAGTACCAGTACTTTATTAGGAATAAACTTATATACTTACTATTGCTAATTCTCCTCTTATTCACAAATGTTAGTATTGTGGATCTAAAACAATCCCAGCTGACACAAAAACACTAAATGTGTCAGTGGACGGATGTGACATGGTTGTTGTGGATCCCATCATACTGATGCTCTGCAGCCATGTCAGCGTTTACACTAATGATCCCTGTGCAAAAACTAGGAGCACTATTATTTATTGGATAGTTTATCATCAGACTAAAGAGGAAAGAACAATCTAGAATTGTTTTTTCTTTATAAAAATGCTTATTATTAGAAAACTGTTGATTTCAAAAGTGACGTGTGCCATTCTTCATGTATGTATTGGTGGAACAGAAGCAGGATGGATCAGCACCATACTCCAGATTGAACCTGTACAAATAAAACGTGATATGTAGGAGAGAATCTTGTTAGAAAAACTGGGGAATCTAAAAGAATAGAATATTTGTTTTTCAGGTAAATTCAGTTCAAATATAACTTGGCCATTTGTGACATTAAAATATAGCATGAATTGTGATGAAATTGGACATTTTTGAGCTGAAAACATAGTTCATATGAGCATCAACATGTTGAACAGAACTGAAATCCTGTACATTTGCAGAACTTGCATTTACCAACACAAAGTTCCTTTGGGGATTCACTTCTATTGATTTCTTATGCACAACGACAGAAATAAGACCTCTAAGCAAATTTTAGCCAAAAACAAAAATAACTAATGTCAGAATATAGTTTTATATTGGGATAAATATCATATTGATTGATTGATATCTTTATTCCGATCATGTAAATGACAATTTAAAAACAGAAATGCAAATAAATAATAATCAAGAGAATGAGAACAAAACAAAACAGTAACTTAAAACTGCAACGTTTCAAGCCTCAAAATTTACATGAGCGAAAAGTTGTAGGAAGAAGTATAAACTGATCTAATCCGACCCATTCAAACTTTTCCATGCTTACTGAAAACAACACTGTCCCAAATTTATCAGCAGTTTTGAAACATGTACATTTAGTCACTCAATCAATCGACTGATTGATTTAGTCACTCCATATTTCAACACATTCACCAACACATTGCAAAATTGATATTCAAATAACAAACATGCACGTTATGGAGTTTATTTGTCAATGTACCTCTGGAAAATAATTTCTTTATGCCTATTTTTAAACACAATTATACTGGTAATTTGTTTTAGTTCTGCACTCAGTCTATCCCACAGTTGAACTCCCCTAACAGTGATACAGAAGCTTTTCATTGCCGTACACACGCTTCTATATTGATTATTAATATTGATGTTTCTATTTCAGATCCTTATGAACAGGACATCCTACAGCTGGAGACATGATGTGTCCCAATATTTATGTCCATATAGTTTAGAAACATCAATATTTCCTTAAAGTTTAATGTTAGATTTTTCTTCCTCAGTGAGATGTGACAGGGTTTCTGCAGGTATCAGCAAATGTAATGGAATGCTTTTTAATGCCCTTTTTAATGCCACTTTAAACACATTTAACGTCCATGTCCAACTGCAGATCCAGTTTTACATTTAGTTTTATGACGGTTTACTGTCGACAGGCTTTAACCAGGTTCTGAACAGTTCCTCCTCTGATCACTTCTGCTGAAATTTGCATTTTCCCATTTTTTCGACATTTGCTAATGTTCCCTCCGCTCTTCCACCACGGCATGAACACGCTCACAGCGCGTTGTATTCCAACCATCCGCTTTTGTGACTTAAACAAAAGCCAGTTAAAGGGTTCGGCCTGTCAATCATACACTATACTTCTGATCCAAATTATTAAATGTTTATATAACTGATCTGCTTTTGACAGTTCTAGTTCAGTCATCTGTGCATCGACTGCATCCATGTGTCTCCCCCTACTTCCCCAATTCTCCCCCAGCCTCTCTCTCTATCACTCTCTCTTTTCTCCTCTTTTACTCTCTCCCTTTAACCCCAACTGGTCCTGTCACTCGTCCATCCTCCACGGTCTGGGTCTGCTCCAGGTTTCTGCTGTTAAAGGGAAGTTTTTCCTTCCTCTGTCACCTGTGTTTGCTCCTGGAGGATTCTGTTGGTTTCTGTAAGTTGGCTTAGACCAGTGGTTCTCAATCTTTTTCTGTCGGGCCCCCCTTTGGAGCACAAAAAATGTCCAAGCCCCCCTCAACCCCAACAACATTGTACCTGTGGTGCAATTATTACTTTTATTAAAAGAAACATCAATATCATAAAAATACTTGTTGCTTTTCTTGAATAATTTGATGTGCAAATTAAAAATAACGTAGATTTTTGATTGAACAATACAAATGAACTCAACAAAACTGCTCCCTGAGACATTATTTTTCAAAATAAAAATAGGAAATGTGTAATTATCTTAAAACTATGACAATAAGGTAAATAGTTTTTTTTAGAACAACAAACACATTTTGGTAACAAAGATGAACATTTTAACAATATCAGTGGCTGCAATGAGCCCGTTTACGTTGCACATCTGAGAACATCAAAGTGCAAACTGTACAAACTGCATAAACACAAACATTGCACATTTTTCTTTTCCAGTCCAGTCCTCGTCCATTCTCCAAACCTAAACTCTTTGTCCAGTCTAGTGACAGATCACCATGGCAGTAGATTTGTTTGTTGTCCATCCCTAAAATGAGTCCAGAATGCTCCAACGCTAAGACATTAGTTCCACCTGCTACATGTTCCAACCTGAAGAAAAAATAAACACCTAGGAATGATTCCATGCCCCCCTGGCAAGCCTTCGCGCCCCCCCCCCCCAGGGGGGGGCCCGCCCCACTTTTTGAGAAACACTGGCTTAGAGTCTGGTTTTAACCAACTCTATATGTAAAGTGTCATGAGATAACTTTTGTTATGATTTGGCGCTATATAAATAAAATTTGATTTGATTTTGATTTGATTTTATATAATCAAAATAAATCATGAACAATGCTTTTCTCCATTAAGTGTATTCAATCTTTCAATGCCTCTGGACATGGAATTTAATGCTTTTTAATGTCATTCAAGGCCTTAATTTTCACAAAATCTATGTAATGACTTTTAATGCTTTTAATGACCTGCAGAAAACCTGTGTGATGAAAGTAGATGGTTAGATGTGGTGGAAAATTATTATTTACAGTCAGAGAATGAAAAATATTTGAGAAATTTAGAGGAAGAAGTAAATAAGTGAGTAAATTTTATTTATAGAGCACTTTTCACAGACAGAGTCACAAAGTGCTTTATCAAATCAAATCAAAATCAAATCAAATTTACAGAAACCAACAGAATCCTCCAGGAGCAAACACAGGTGACAGTGGAAGGAAAAACAGCAGAAACCTGGAGCAGACCCAGACTCCTGGAGGATGGACGAGTGACAGGACCAGTTGGGGTTAAAGGGAGAGAGTAAAGAAAGAGAGAAAGAGAGAACGATAGAGATAGAGACTGGGGGAGTAGGGGGAGACACATGGAGGCAGTTGAGGATAAGTGAGTGATGATGATGATGAAGGAAGGAGAGAGGCAGGACCACAGCAGCAGGTCCAGAGATGATCCTGGGAAAACCTCTGATAATCCTGGGAAAAACCTTATTGAAATATTTAAAATGGAATGTCTGACAGTGCTAACATGTTACACTGTAAAGTAGCAACTTTACATTGCGAAAAAGAAATAAAACAGTACAAATAAAATACAATTAGAATACCCACAAAACACAATAAAATACCATTAAAAACAGTTTAAAATATGATGGAATACATAAGAACATTCTAAAATTATAGCCACAAATAAATAAATAAAAATCAATATTGAGAGAAATGAAGTCCAAACCATCTCTGAGGCATTTTAGAAACAAAGATAACAATTTAACCCAAACTAACCAATGCAATGATATTTATCCCATAATATAAAACTATATTCTGACATTAGTCAGTATTGTTTTGTATCCCAGACCCCTGTTAGAAAAGACCCACCTGAATTCAACATGTCCACATACTTTTGTCCATTTGTGTACGAGTTAGACAGTTACGGTATGAGGATAATGACATGTTTCTTGCAGGTGGAGGTGTCAGAAGGTTCCGAATCAGGTTCAGACCCCAATTATTTTACATGAAAGAAGACAAATAGTAAAGAAAAGCAACACCGATGATTTTAAACTTTAAGGTCTTTTTATCGAAATACACAACATGTTCTTTATTCCCTCGAACAATTAAATTAGGAACAATGGAGAGGATCTGTCTGTAAAAACAGAAAATATGAAAAAGTAGAAGTGGCAGCAATAAGCGTAGCACACCATGGTGCTGGGATGAAAGGGAACTGCATTCACAAGAAAGAAAAAATACCTCATTCTGACAGTAGGTTAGTAAATGTCACAGGCTGTAAATAAAACATGTCCTCAGAGACGTCACCCATTCATTTGTGGACTGTTGTTTGGACACTGCCATTGTACAGGCTGTCCCAAAAAACATGTATACACACTTTAAATAATTGTAGGTGTTGGTGTGAGGTCTGGTGATTGCGGAGGGTATTCAACCAAACCCCTCTGTCCAGTCCACCAGACCTCACAACAAAGGACTATTTTTTATGTGGACCCCTAAAAGACAAAGTCTACTCTGTGAGACCTGCAACAGTCGCTGAACTGAGAGCAGCCACTGAACATGAACGCACGCAAATACCAAGGGAACTGTTTGGGGATGTGTGCGATTCCATTGCGTGGCGTTGTCAGCAGAGTCTGGACCAGAACGGACGTCAGTTTGAGAACAGGCGGAACAGACAAAACAATAAAATGATGTTTGGAAATTTACATTTGGAAAACTGAATGAATTTTAATAAACACCTACTTTACAATTATTTAAAGTGTGTATACAGTTTTTTTTGACACCCTTTATATTTGTTTGAAACAGGAATGCCCTGAACTGAAGCTGGAAAAGAGAAAAATGTGAAAGTCACAAAGCTAATGCGACCATTTACACCAGGGCTCTGAAACTCATTTTCTTTCAGGTTCCACATTCAGCACGATTTGATCTGCAGTGGGCCGAACCAGTAAAATAATAACATAATAACCTATAAAGAATGACAACTGCAAATTTTTGTCTTTGTTTTAGTAAAAAAAACCCATTAAATTATAAAAATAGTTTTATAAACTATCCAAACAAAAAAATATGAATAACCTCAAAAAACTGAAATTTCTTAAGAAAAATACGTGCAATTTTAACAATATTCTGCCTCAAGTTATCATTCCTACATGTGCATTATGGATCAGATCTACAAAGACACTAAACCAGTGGTTCTTAACCTGGGTTCGATCGAACCCTAGGGGTTCGGTGAGTCAGTCTCAGGGGTTCGGCGGAGGTCAAGACACACACTCGACTCATTAGTCAGGTGTGTGTGTCGGGCTAGGTCCGTGTATGTAAACAAACAGCTTCGGAGACTCTTTCTCTGATTGACATCCAATATACACGGTGTATTGTTGTTGCTTATAGCACTACAACACATCTGGAAGTGTTTATAATCTCTTCCACTCGTCTGACGATGAATTATTTGAGTATTTTCCACATCGTTATAACTTTTGCTACTTCCTGTTAACCACGGAGGCAGCCATGTGTAGCGCTTGTTTACATTTTTCGGTCACCGCACTGGTCAGTTACAATCATGTGACGACCGACGCACCGTCGCAGATGGAGAAATCGTATTACACTAAAGCCGAGCTAGTGCCCTAATAAAACAACGATCACAAAAATACTGAAGGAGTACAACGAGAACTTTTTTTTGATACACTACATGCAATTATCTTTTTTTTTACGTCAAAATTGCGCGGTTCAGAAAGTTCGGAGTGAGATGAAATGAAAACCGGGTTGACCTGACGGCCTACATATGATTCGTGATGTCACGCCCCACTTGGCCATCACTAAAAAAGGGTTCGGTGAATGCGCATATGAAACTGGTGGGGTTCAGTACCTCCAACAAGCTTAAGAACCACTGCACTAAACACTGAGGAACAGGCAGAAAATAGTTAACATTGTGCTTAATATTCTTTATTGTTACAGGATAGTTTGTAAATATAAGTATTTTCATAATTTAATATTATTTTTTGCACTAAAACACAGAAAAAAAATTGAAGTTGTCATTATTTACAGTTACAATGTAATATTTTTTTTTTTCAAATCAAACTGAGAAGAAAATATGGAGTCCTTATTTTTTGTAGATTATCATACTATTATTGGTCTGGATGTGGAACCTGAACTAAAATGAGTTCCACAGCCTTGACTGTGGAATTTTTGCACTTTGTAAATTCATCCCAGGGGCCGCGTTGGAACCTTTGGGGGGCCGCATGTTTGAGACCCCTGATTTCGACTGAACTGAACCAGTAAAGTCAGTAACAGTAAAGTAAACTCAGACTGGGCAGACTGGCCTCAGGAGCAGCCGAGCTGAACACATCTAAACCAATTTAATATTAGCAATCAAGGAGTTCAAAAGCACTTTAGTTCAGGTTCCACATACAGATGATATGATCTAAAGTGGATCAGACCAGTAATTACTATCATAATAACCTATGAATAATTTGTTTTAGTGTTTAAAAAAAAAAAAAGGAAAAAAAAAAAGGAAAATAACATGAAAATATTTACATCCACTGGAGACTAAAACCATCTACTGTTTAATTCCTGTTGATCCACTAATCCTATCAAAAAATGTCAATAATTGGTGTAAAATACAGTTCTTCATCTTGTCATGGTCATCAGATATGACCCATTTGGACGTTCAGAGGCTCCGTAGTTACCGTGGAAACACCATCATCTTCTCCAACATTGATTCACTGGTAAAACACATGGAGTTGGATCAATGACAGTGGACGGACACACTGGGTTTATGTTCAGTTAATGAGAGATTTGACTGAAAAAGTGTGTTTTTCTTCAGTTTTCTCTGTTTCTGATATAATAACCTTCAATTTTAATCTGAGCTATAATGAAAATCTACATCATCAGTGAATTAAATATTGGAAAATAATAGGATTTACACTGAATAAAACATAATACAGATGATAATATTAAAATAAATGCTGATGAATCACTTAAGAAAGGTTAAAGTTCATATATGACTTCCTATCAGTGACCAATAGAAACTATATTGATATCTGTAACCAATATAGTTTGCAGAAAAAGTCACTTTTTCTTTAGTTTTTTCTGTTTCTGATATAATAACCTTCAATTTTAACCTGAGCTTTAATGAACATCTACATGATCAGTGAATTAAATGTAGGAAAATAATATGATTTACACTGGAAAAAAAAGTAAAATACAGATAATATTATAAGTGATAAATCAAATAATATTAAAAATGTAATTAAATATGTATAGAAAAAAAGTGTAGATATAGGAAAATAATAGGACTCACACTGAAAAATACATAAAATACAGATGATAATATTAAAAGAAATGATGATAAATCACTTAAGAAAGGTTAAAGTTCATATATGACTTCCTATCAGTGACCAATAGAAACTATATTGATACCTGTAACCAATATAGTTTGCTGAAAAAGTCACTTTTTCTTTAGTTTTTTCTGTTTGATATAATAACCTTCAATTTTAATCTGAGCTTTAATGAACATCTACATGATCAGTGAATTAAATGTAGGAAAATTATATGATTTACACTGAAAAAAAAAGTAAAATACAGATGTTATAAGTGATAAATAATATTAAAAATGTGATTAAATATGTATAGAAAAAAGTGTAGATATAGGAAAATAATAGGATTTACACTGAAAAATACGTAAAATACAGATGATAGTATTAAAATAAATGATGATAAATCACTTAAGAAAGGTTAAAGTTCATATATGACTTCCTATCAGTGACCAATAGAAACTATATTGATACCTGTAACCAATATAGTTTGCTGAAAAAGTCACTTTTTCTTTAGTTTTTTCTGTTTCTGATATAATAACCTTCAATTTTAACCTGAGCTTTAATGAACATCTACATGATCAGTGAATTAAATGTAGGAAAATTATATGATTTACACTGAAAAAAAAGTAAAATACAGATAATATTATAAGTGATAAATAATATTAAAAATGTAATTAAATATGTATAGAAAAAAAAAAACATTTTGGAACTGCCACAGAAGTAGCACTGGGGCTTTATGGGTAAATGAAATTCATTCAGTGATGAACACAGTCTTCCATTGTTCCTGATCTGAAACAGTTTCCATCAGTGCACACTCATGTATTATTACAAAATAAAACTCATTGTGCTCTTGTAAAAAATCTTTTATTCATTTCTACATCAGGGTACACAGTCACATAAAGAGTGAAACGATTTCTCTTTAATAAACATAGTCAAAAAAAAAAAAAAATTCCTATTATTATTGGATGTTAGAAATCAGAGCTACAGCGTCATACATTTAAGAAAACACTAGAGTCGAATGTGGATGGAATCATATGGAAGTACTGAGGGACGACTGGTGCAAACAGGTGCAGTTTGGACTACTGTGGCACAGGTACAGTTCCATGAGATTGAAAACAGTTTTGGAGAGCGGTTGGTTACCATGGTGACGGCATGGCGTGGACCAGACTTCTGTCATTGGTTGTGGTGAAGTTTGTGCATAAATAATGATGCATTTAAAAAATAAAAACAAATCTACTCACAAGACACATGAACATAAAGCCCTATGAAGGAGGACACACGTCATTAGCCTCATGTAACTGTCTAACTCACACACAAATGGACAAAAGTATGTGGACGCGTTGAATCCACGTGTTTCTTTTCTGTCTGGGATACAAAACAATAATGACTAATGTCAGAATATAGTTTTATATTCTGGGATAAATATCATTGCATCGGTTAGTTTGGTTTAAATTGTTATCTTTGTTTCTAAAATGCCTCCGAGATGGTTTGGACTGAATTTCTCTCAACATTGATTTTCTTTATCCATGACTCTGAATTTAAATGTTCTTCCTCTAAATTTCTCAAATATTTTTCCTGTTCTGACTGTAAATAATAATTTTTTACCACATCTAACCATCTACTTTCATGACATTTGACTGAGGAAGAACAATTGAACATTAAACTTTAAGGAAATATTGATGTTTCTAAACTATATGGACATAAATATTGGGACACATCATGTCTACAGCTGTAAGATGTCCTGTTCATGAGGATCTGACATAGAAACATCAATATTAATAATAATCATTATGATATTTATACCAATATAAAACTATATTCTGACATTAGTCATTAATGGATTTTGTTGGGTTTCTGTAAATTGGCTTAGAGTCTGGTTTCGACCAACTCTATATGTAAAGTGTCATGAGATAACTTTTGTTATGATTTGGTGCTATATAAATACAATTTGATTTTTGATTTGATTTTATATAATCAAAATAAATTGTGAATAACAATGCTTTTTTTCCCATTAAGTGTATTTAATTTTTTAATGCCTCTGGACATGGAAGTTAAGGCTTTTTAATGCCATTCAAGGCATTAATTCTCACAAAATCTATTTAATGACTTTTAATGCTTTTACTGACCTGCAGAAACCCTGTGTGATGAAAGTAGATGGTGAGATGTGGTGGAAAATTATTATTTACAGTCAGAGAATGAAAAACATTTGAGAAATTTAGAGGAAGAACATTTTAAAATTATAGCCACGGATAAATAAAAAAAAATCAATGTTGAGCGAAATGAAGTCAAAACCATCTCTGAGGCAATTTAAAGATATGAATTTAAACTAAACTAACCAATGCAATGATATTTATCCCATAATATAAAACTATATTCTGACATTAGTCGTTATTGTTTCGTATCCCAGACCCCTGTTAGAACAGAAACACCTGAATTCAACGTGTCCACATACTTTTGTCCATTTGCGTATGAGTTAGGTAATCATGCCATGAGGATGACGATATTTTAATTCCAATCTAATGATTCTCACTGAAAAGAAAAGGAAACTAGTATCTGACTAGAATCGGACTTTCTGAACTAGACATTGCTGACATATTTACAGCTTAGATGATCGTAGAGGAAACTCGCAGACGTTGAAAACACTTGTTTGTGGTCGTCAGTGGGTACGGGTCGAGGAGCAGGCGGTCTCTAGTACAGTGCCTACAAAATGTCTGGTTGCCATGGTTACACAAAGGTCAATTAAAGGCAATAGGTGTTTTAAGACAGGACAGATTTTTTTGTTAAACACAAACGGGGTGGGGGGGGTCACAGGTCACCAACAACCTCTTGCCCAAACCCAGATGAGTGGATTCAGGTCCAAGCCGTGGTCAGCTTCATTTGCTGTTGCCGCGGGAACCTCTCTGTTTGGTCATGGTGGTCAACATCTGGCTGATGTACGATGTCAGGAGGTCGTCCATTTTGTAGCCCTGAGAAGTGAGAGTGAGAACGTAGTTTAGTCCAGATGTAAAAAGGCTCCGTCTTTGCTCCTCAGTAACAGTCGTAGAAACCCAGACTGTATTTAAACTGTAGTTAATACTCAGAACATGACACCACACGGCTGAACAGAGACGTGTGGTTCAACATAGTGTGTGTTTTCAGCGTGGTTCAGGGGTGTTTTTACCAAGGTTGTTATCGTTAATGAAAACTAACGAAATGACGAAAACTAGAATTGAAAAAACGTTTTCGTTAACTGAAATAAATAAAAACTATAATTAAAAGAAAAAACGATAACTAACTGAAACTGTATTGTGTGTTTACAAAGCTAACTAAAACGGATAAAAATTATGGATAAAATTCCCTTCATTATCGTTTTTGTCAATGTCAGATTGATACGAAATCGATTTATTTCGCTCAAGCAATTTTAGCTAGCGGCATCATATGACACTTCATGGTCCGTCACTTGTGTTCACTTGTGGTTTCCAGTCGTCTTCTGGTCCCCACTCTACCTGGAAACATGGAGACTAAAGTTGGGAAAAAGCAGCAGAGTCCTGTCTGGGATTTATTTGAATACGACGACAGAGAAGAAGAGAAAAGATACGACTAAACTAAAATTAATACTAAAACTAAGCATTTAGAAAAACTGAAAACTAATAAACATATTAAAACTAACTGAATTAGAGAAAAAAAAAGTCAAAACTAAATAAAACTAAACTATAATGAAAAATCCAAAACTATTAGAACCTTGGTTTTTACACAATGGAACGTCACAGCATGAGTCCACCGTAGGACGAGAAATTCACTTTACGAGCAGCTTGAGAGTTTGAGAGTGTAACTATTGCTGCGTTTCCACTACATGGAACCAGCTCAACTTGACTTGGCTCGGCTCGACTTGACTCTGGTACCAGGTCCTATTCCTACAGACCGTTTCCATTACAGGATACTACCAACTTTACAGTACCTGGTCGTCATAGCGATGTGGCGCGTTACTTCCGTGTCGTCTGCTCAGAGTTGCTGATAAACTCACTCGTTGTCTCGTCAAACTCGCGCTGAATTTTTACGTCTGAACCTCCTCAACAAACCATGGTGTAGTTTTGTGGGCTGTCATCATGTGGATTCACCTACTGACATATTTACTGTAAACTTCCGCATCTGTTTTTAGTAAAACAGCGGGTCACAGAGACGACTCTCTGACCAATCAGTGGTCTGCAGTGTTTACACGTCATGTTTTAGTATCTGGTCCCCAGTCCTGGAACCTCGGCGGAGGTGATACCAAAAAACTAGTACCGGGTACCAGATTCCAGGCCCTTTTTCGTACTGGAAATGCAAAAAGGCCGAGTCGAGTCGAGCCGGTACCACGTAGTGGAAACGCAGCATATGAGTGGACATGGGCAGTAGGAGCAGGTGTTCCTCCAACCAAGGTTCTAATAGTTTTGGATTTTTCATTATACTTTAGTTTTATTTAGTTTTGACTTTTTTTTCTCTAATTCAGTTACTTTTAATTCATTTTAGAGCAGGTTTGCTACTTTTTATTAGTTTTAATTTTTTTGCAAATGCTTAGTTACCTCCGTCAAGGAGGTTATGTTTTTGCCAGGGTTTGTTTGTTTGTTTGTTTGTTTGTCTGTCCGTTAGTGTGCAACATAACTCAAAAAGTTATGGACAAATTTGGATGAAATTTTCAGGGTTTGTTGGAAATGGGATAAGGAAGAAATGATTAAATTTTGGTGGTGATCGGGGGGGGGCACGGGGGGGGGGGGGGGGGGGCACTGATCGTTAGTGTGCAACATAACTCAAAAAGTTATGGACAGATTTGGATGAAATTTTCAGGGTTTGTTGGAAATGGGATAAGGAAGAAATGACCAAATTTTGGTGGCGATCGGGGGTGGGGGGGCCCACAGGGGGGGCCACTGGCCACTGATCAGCCTTGGTGGAGGTCTGTGCTCTCCGAGTGCTTCTAGTTTTAGTATTAATTTTAGTTTTTTTATATCTTTTCTCTTCTTCTCCGTTGTATTCAAATAAATCCCAGACAGGACTCTGCTGCTTTCTCCCAACTTTAGTCTCCGTGTTTCCAGGTAGAGTGGGGACCAGAAGACGACTGGAAACAAGTGATGGACTGTGAAGTGTTGTATGATGCCGCTAGCTAAAATTGCTCGAGCGAAATAAATCGATTTCGTATCAATCTGACATCGACAAAGATGAAAACGAAGGGAAGTTTATCCATAATTTTTATACGTTTTAGTTTTGTAAGCACACAATACAGTTTCAGTTAGTTATCATTTTTTTCTTTTAATTATAGATTTTATTTATTTCAGTTAACGAAAATGTTCTTTCAATTCTAGTTTTCGTCATTTCGTTAGTTTTTGTTAACGATAATAAGCTTGCCTCCAACAGGTGGAGCCTCCACAACCAGGACAGTGGAGTGGAGGAGGAGATCTGTATGGTGGCCGACAAGGGCCAAACACATTCCAATGGCCTAATGCGTCTCAGTTAGAGAAAACAGCTGTGAGTACAGAAACAATGCAAATTCACAAACTCTAACACAGTCTGAACCAGGTACAAAAAGCGGACCGTGGTGCAAATGAAAAAAATGCACAAAAAGACACAGAAACACATGCATAATCATCAAATGTTCTGCAAATAAAGAAACGATTCAAACCAAGAAAACATGTTCAGATGAAAACCGCTGCAGAACCAGTCAGTCCAACAGAAGAGCTCCAAACCTGTAGGGGGCGCTGTCAGCAGAACAGACACAGGATGGACAGACAGACGGAGACCAGCTGACTGACAGGGTTTCAAACTACAGCAGGAACAAACGGGAGTTACAGCGTAGCGTGGTCATGTGACTTCTATTAGATTCTATTGTACACTAGTCTGTTGTCTGTAAATGCTGCCCCCTACAGGTTTGGAGCCCTTCCATTGGACTGACTGGTTCTGCAGCGGTTTTCCTTTGCAGATGTTTTCTTGGTTTGAATCGTTTCTTTATTTGCAGAACATTTGATTATTATGCCTCTGTTTTTGTTTCTTGCGGTGCATTTGTTCATTTGCACCATGTTCCTGTTTTTGTACCCGGTTCAGACTGTGTTTGAGTTTGTGAATTTGCATCGTTTCTGTACTTACAGCTGCTTTCTCTAACTCAGATGCATTGGGCCGTTGGAATGTGTTTGGCCCTCATCAGCCACCGTAGATCTGTACCAGGAAATGAACACAAGTGTTTCTGATTTGGTTGAAAAAACCATCCAGGCAAATTCAGTTGAAGTGGTGCAGCTGCTTTATTTAATGACAACGGTCTGGAGCATTTTCACAACATTTTAAATAACATAAGCTGCTGCACACTTTTAATCCTCCTCAGACAAATATAGTGAAAGATTCTGTTAAAGTTCCTGCCCTAAAATTTTGATTAAAGTGTCTTTGTGTAAAACTGATACAAACATATTTACATTTGAAAGTACTCAGATATTATAACTGCACAAGGACAGTGGACCTGGAAAAAGTAGGTCAAAGGTCACTTGTTTTCAAGTATTCTTTTGCTCCATGACAGGATGCATCCACAGTATAAAAGTGGTGCGGATATCTGAATGCATTCTTCAGATAATGTGATTATGGCGTTGAATGGACAGACAGACAGACAGATGGATAAGAAAATGATTATAATACCCCTTTGGCCAGAAGTTGGCCGAAGGGTAAAAACAGAACAAAGTAGGTTTGTCTGGATAAGTTTATAAAGAAACCACCTGTGATGAAAGTGAGGACAGAAAGAACAAGTGAAGAGAAGAACGGAAACGCCAGGAATTCTTCTGACAATTTACTGGAAGAAGATTCTCCTTCCAAATAACCCTCCTCCTCTTGTTTCTTTTCGTACCCCTCCTGTTCCTCTTCCTCCTCCTCCATCTCCTCCCCCTCTTCTTCCTCCAATTTTTCCTCCTCCTCCAACATCTCTTCCTCCTCCCTCTCCTGTTCCTTGTCCTCCTCCAACATCTCCTCCCCCTCCTCCTCCTCCTCCCCTCACAGATCCTTTCATCTTTACAGTACATAATTTAATAAAACCAGTTTATTTGTTTTTATAATTGTTTCTTTCTTTCTAATTGCACTTTCTTTGTTTTAAAACCCTTAAAAGTTTATTTTTGGGTGTTTTTTGAGGCTGGAAGGGAATAATTTGGGGAAAACTGATTTGTAAAACTAGTAAATCCCCAAATGAGCTCAGTGATAGAACGACTTAAACTCGTTCTGTGAGGTTCTACTACTACTACTGTATTGTGAATGGGACTCACCAGTGAGGTCTCACAGAGCAGTTTGCTGCCTCGGACCAGGTTCCCGATGGTGATGTGGAAGTAGGTGTTACCGCTGCTCCAGTTGGAGATCTTAGTGAAGGGGTGAGTGGTCAGGATGTCCTACACACCAACACACACACACACAAAGCACACAGTCCAACAATGACACACAACTGACATGTTTTACAGGTCACTCTATGGACTTAACCCTTTATCGGGCAAGTGACTATTTCTGGTCATTTCCACATACATTACAAGACAGTGACAGGACCAGTTCCAGTGAGTCACCATTCTGAGGTCCAATGTGGTCTACGAGGTCTGTAAGGTCCAATGTGGTCTACAGGGTCTGTAAGGTCCAATGTGGTCTACAAGGTCTGTAAGGTCCAATGTGGTCTACAGGGTCTGTAAGGTCCAATGTGGTCTATAAGGTCTGTAAGGTCCAATGTGGTCTACAGGGTCTGTAAGGTCCACCTCTGCATGAACAGTGAGTGGACCTACTTTGTAGTACTAATGTAAGGAATGATGTTCAAAAGGATAACACTGGTCTACAAGTCAAATGCATCCAAATAAAATTAGTGAAATTTGACCACGTGTGAGTCACTGATACAGACAAATCCAGTCCTAAATACTGGTTGGCTGAAATTTACTGGATACAGTCTGGGGTCAAAATGTGAAATTCAAGAATTAATAAGGGAATGGGTTTAACTCCAAAGGAATATTAGTGTCAGAGCTACCAGATCTGCTTCAAAACACTGTCTGCACATGACAATACATGGACTGTACAGGTTCTATCAGTGGAACATTTATAAATCTATTGGATAAATGGACATAAACAAATACATGTGTAATAACACTTTATCATATACCTGGAAAACAGCAGCAAACCACCACTTTGGTCATTTATTTAACAAGTAATCTGATTAAAATACGAAATGTTATCACATTTAATCTCTAAGGCATACAATTTAAAAAAAGAAGAAGAAGAATTGTATGCCGGTGTAATGTGTATGTTGACAGATATCTGGATCAGTACTTATGTTGGTCCATGTGTTCTAAAAGTGATGTTCTAATGTTCTACAACACATGTTCCTTTCACCTTACATGTGTTTTTCTTGTATTTTTTTACATATACTTCTTGGATTTTTTTTTTTTTTTTTGCCACTTATGGGTAAGGAACCAAATATGGCAACTTCATTGACCTTGATTTTCTATATAATAAAAAAATTAGAAAAATTTCACAAAAGTAATAAAGTCTAGTTATGTCCTCCAAGGTTGAAATTTTGACTTTCAGAGTATTTCAGAGTCTGTATGGGTGTCCTATAAAGGCTGAACATCATCCACCACCACCACACATGTACGTTCCAGTAACATCCTCATATTTGTGCAGAGGCGTTGACCAGTCACAAACCTTTGTCTTAGGATCAATCAGACTGACTCCATGTTTGTTGATGGCTATCAACAGGGTTTCTGGGTAGTTTGGATCAGTTGTTTGCTGCAGAATGAATAGAAGTGAAACTTTTGTCAGTGTGGTACATTAAAGTATATGTAGAAAACAAAACATATATATCAAACTCATGCAAATATAATGCATATAATTAAATTTTCATGTATTAAAAATATGTACAAATACATTGTGAAGTAAAAACATACATCTACATTGACTACTATGTAACTTATAAATTAGAACACTTTTTAGCTTAAATACAAAATGTATAAATTTATAAACATGTCTCTATATACATATCATTAGCCTCATATCATAACTGTAACTCATACACAAGTGGACAAAAGTATGTGGACATGTTGAATTCAGGTGTTGGTCTGGGATACAAAACAATACTGACTAATGTCAGAATAGTTTTATATTATGGGATAAATATCATTGCATTGGTTAGTTTGGTTTAAATTATCTTTGTTTCCAAAATGACTCAGAGATGGTTTTGACTTAATTTCTCTCAACATTGTTTTTTTTCTTCTTTTTCTTTTAATCCATGACTATGATTTTGAATGTTCTTCCTCTAAATTTCTAAAATATTTTTCTTGCTCTGACTGTAAATAATAATTTTCTAACACAACTAACCATCTACTTTCATCACATCTCATTGAGGAAGAAAAGTCTCCCATTAAACTTTAAGAAAATATTAATGTTTATAAACTATATGGACATAAATATTGGGACACATCATGTCTACAGCTGTCAGATGTCCTGTTCATGGGGATCTGACATAGAATCATCAATATTAATAATCAATATGATATTTATCCCAATATAAAACTATATTCTGACATTAGTCATGATTGTTTTGTATCCCAGACCCCTGTTAGAAAAGAAACACCTGAATTTAACATGTCCACAGACTTTTGTCCATGTGTGTATGAGTTAAATAGTTACGATATGAGGATAATGATATGTTATAATTATGTGTCTTTTCCATGTGTGAAGACTGATCCTCGAACACATTAAGTACCTTGACTTCAAAGAAAGCTGAACCGAACGTGGGCCATTTGTAGATGATTTTGAGGAAGGACAGCTTGGCTTCTTCTGCGGTCTTTCCCGAGTGTTTGTTGAACACCGACATGATGGACTGAGGGAGACACACGACACTTAGACTTATGCTTCCTTCACGTTCTATGGGAATTATGGTAAATACTAGTTAAGAACTCAAAAACTGCACATGAACCCCCCCCACCCCCCCCAATGTCGTATTTTCCACTGGACAACTGGGAGAAAAATTTAGATCATGAAACATTTAGAACATGACGGAGAGCAACGAGGGATTCATGACCAATGATAAACAATGCTTTTATTAACCCTTTAACCTCTAACGTATCCATCCAACGTATTCATCAATAAGAGATTTTGGATGTTGAACATGAACTGTGAACTGGAACACACTGAACAACAACAAGGATTTGAATTTGGTCCCAGTAGTTTATGTTTTGGGCTCTAAATCAGTCCAGCTGCTTTTCGACATCTGTTGAACTCCATAAAACAGTTTCACGGACAAAACTCAGTAAAAACACAATAAAAAAATACAACAAAATCACCACAACACTAGAAACAACAGGAAAAACAAAAAAACACAAGGAAAATGATGTAAAAAAAAAAAAAAGCCCAAACCATCTATTTTTATAGTGAGTCGGTCTCACTCACTGCTCTGTGTTTCACCCCCCCATTCCACAGGCAGCGGGGGGTGCACTGAGCATGCTCAGATATCTATGGAAAAAACACGGTCTATTCTATCAGCACGATTTGAAAATTTTCCTGTTGAGCGAATGGTTGAATTTTTATGAATATTTAAAATAAATCATAGATCGAGAACGAGCACTACTGACAGGTCAGGGGTTAAAGGGTTAATGTTCTGCTACTGTTAGCTGGTGATTTTACACATTTATAGTATACACAATTTACACAAAAATTCAATAAAAATTACAAAAAATTGCTGTATCAGATGAATGAACACATCCAAAACGGTTTTACCCAAGTAGCAGGTCACCATGAAGTGTGTGTCAGACATTTTTCATTTCACTATGACAACAAAAGCACTTGAACACAACACATTGGTAATGTCAAATTCACCAGTGGAAAGGATCATCGATGGCACCTGAAGGCAGCGTTAGTTTAATGAAACACCAGCTTGTTCTCCACATCCATAGAGTATGTGCATAAACATGAACCAAAACAAAACTACTCAAATGTGCATTAGTTCTGCTGGTCAGGGTTCCTACATATTTGAAATTTCTAAATTCCATACTTTTGTCAGACCCTAATTTCCAGATGTCTTGGTAAAAAAAATTCCAGACAGTCTTTATATTTGGGATTTATGAGCCAGTCATCAGAGAATTTCCATTTACCCATTATGAGTTCTGCCAACGATCATACAAGGCATGCTGAATAGCTCGAACAGTGTGTGGACATCACCTGTCCGTCTAAGCTGCAGTGAAACTTGATGATACCTGGGCAGGACTTAAAATGGGTCGGAAGATGATAAGAGCAGAAGGCGGGGCATTCAACTTGTCAATCTGCCCAAAAGTTTTCTGGGACGCGTAGCTGACTGTGCGCTCTCACACAAACATTTTAGCTGCACTAGGAAGCACCTTAAAAAAACAGATCGATCCATTTTTTTTTTTTTTTTTTTTAGATATTTGTGATTGTATGTTTTAGAGAATAGAACAGCGCTAACAGTCTGGAAATATGAATATTTTTTCATACATTTGTTTCCATTTTCCAGACTTTTCCAGACCTGGAAATTTATCAAATCAAATTCCATACTTTCCATGCTTGTGTAGGAACCCTGGCTGGTGGTCCGACATGAAAGACATATTTCCACAGTGAACCTTTAAAGCAGGGGTGTCTAACTCATTTTCTTGTAGGGGCCACATTCAGCCCAATTTAATCTGAATTGGGCTGGAACAGTAAAATAATAGCATGAGAGCTAAGAAACAATGACAACTCCAAATTGTTTCAGTGCAAAAAATAACATTCAATTATGCCAATATTTACATTTACAAATTATCCAAACAAAAAGGATGTGAAAAACCTGAAAAAAATGCAATTTATTAAGAAATATAAGTACAATTTTATCAATATTATGCCTCAACTTATCATTTATACTTATGCATTACAGAGAAGATCTACAAAAGCACTAAACATGTAGTAACAGCAGAATATTGTTAAAATTGCACTGAATTCTCTTTAGACATTTCAGGTTGTTCATATTTATTCAGGTTATTCACATTTTATTGTTAAAGTACAGTTTGTTAATGTACACATTTTCATAATTTAATGTTTTTTGCACTAAATCAAAGGGAAAAAAAATGGCATTGTCATTATTTATAGGTTATTATGATATTATTTTTGAGTTTGATGCCCTAACTTGCAGTTTGCAAATTCATCTTGCAGGCCTGATTGGAACCTTTGGCGGGCTGGTTTTGGCCCCCAGGCTGCATGTTTGACACCTGTGCTTTAAAGTCTCCTTATGAAATACTAGGACGTGTCCTCACCCTCTTCCAGTCGTCAGGGGACAGGTGTCTCATCTGGTCCTGAGGGACGAGGTCCTTCAGAATCTTGGGCATGTTTTGGAAGTGGGACTTGTCCTCCTCATACTTGACTCGGTAGATGAGCGCTGCCAGCTGGTACACCTCCTCCCTGGAACATTTGTGGTACCCACGAAGGTACTTTGGCAGCTCCTGGAGACACAGTGACCAGTATGTGTTACAGATACTGAAACTACAAGTACAGTTACTCACAAAAAAACACAGAGGGTAAAGAAGAAGAGAAACATGGACTGGAGTAAAACTGTACCCACAGTGGAATTAGACACAACACAGGCAGAAAAATGAGGTGAATGGGAAAAATTTAACCCATGAAGACCCAAACATCCACCAAAACCAACTACTGATGTAACTGTTTAATACCTGTTGATCCACTAATCCTATCAATAAATGTAAATAATTGGTTTAAATTACAATTATTCATCTTCTCCAACATTGATTCACCAGTAAAACCCACAGAGTTGGATCAATGACAATGGATAAAATGAACGATAAAAAAAAAACCCTACAAATAATACATAATGTGGGAAAAATAAGCCAAAAAATTTACAAAAATAAATTTAAAAAATAATGAATTAAGCAACAAAAAGAATAAAAGCTAAAGTAATGAACAAAATGAACAAAAATTAATAGTAAATCAACAAATAATAAGCAAACTGCATGTTTGATCAATGACAGTGCAGGGAGATTCTTGTTTTTATCTTCAGTTAATGACAGGTCTTGCTTTAAAAGTCAATTTTTCCTCAGTTTTCTGTTTTGATATAATTGAATTTACACAGAGCTTTATTGAACATGTGTTCATTAATCAGTGAATTAAATACAGGAAAATATCTGATTTACACTGAAAAATGCAAAATGCAGAGGATTATATTATAATAAATAGTGATAAATCACTTAAAGATTACATTTAGAGAAAAAAAATATTTGGAGGTCAACACAAAAGGAGTTCTGGGTCTTCAAGGGTTAAAGTTTTTTCAATCAATCTCATATCTTTACATCTTTAATCTCAGATAATATTAATGTGTCTTAGTTTTTAGTAGTTTTAACCTATAAAGACCCAAACATCCACCCACAAACTAAACCATCTACTGTTTAATACCTGTTGATCCACTTATCCTGCTAATCCATGTCAATAATTGGTGTAAAATCCAGTTTGTCATCTTTTCATGGTAATCAGATATAACCCATTTGGACGTTCAGAGGCTTCGTAGTTATCATGGAAACACCGTCATCTTCTACAACATTGATTCACCAATAAAACCCATGAAATTGGATCACTCAACATTAGAGACTCACAATCATATGCCTCCTTCAAATCACAACTTAAACACTGGATGAAGGAAAACCGAGCCTGTGACCATCAGTAGATTGCCCTTACAGTGTTGTTTTGTGTGTTTTTCTGATGTTTGGTCTTTTGTCAGTTGTCTTTCTTGTCACCTACCGAGGGACTACAGATGGAAATTAGCACTGTTGCTACAATCTGGCATATTTACAGCTGCAATTGCTGTAGATGTTCATTAATATGAACTGTCCCTAATAAATAAATGAATAAAAAAACTAGAAAAGTATTGGAGAGCACAGACCTCCGCCAAGGCAGATTACCCCCCCGATCACCACCAAAATTTAATCATTTGTTCCTTGTGCCAGTATCAACATTTCCTGAAAATTTCATCAAAATCCATCCATAACTTGTTGAGTTATCTTGCTAACTAACCAACCACCAAACAAACAAACCCCGATGAAAACATAACCTCCTTCATTCCTTGGTGGAGGTAATAAACAAGTAACAATGACAGTGGATGGACACACTGGGTTTATGTTCAGTTAATGAGAAAAAGTAATTTTTTTTCTTCAATTTTCTTTGTTTCTGATATAATAACCTTTGAATTTACTCTGAGCTTTAATGAACATCTACATGATCAGTGAATTAAATACAGGAAAACACAAGATTTACACTGAAAAGTGCAAAATACAGAGGATAATATTATTGTATATGCTGATAAATCAGTGAGGAAAGGTTAAATGTAGAGGAAAAATTCATTTAGAAGTCATTGCAAAAATACAGAGGAATATATTATAATAAATGGTGATAAATCACTTTAAAAAAAAAAGTAACTATATAGAAAAATGTTTTCGTGAACTGATATAAAAGTAGCACTGGGTCTTTATGGGTTAATATTTTTTCTTGGCAAATACATTGTTTTTTTTTTTTTCTTATTCTGAACCTCATTTTGTAAATTTTCCTCCACTGCGGCTACCACACATGCTTCTCTCCTGTGATACTACTTCCTCATTACCCACAATGCTTCTGTGTGCTGGTGGTGGTGAAAGTCATGGACTCACCTGGTAGTAGTGGAAGATGGAGTCGGCCATGTTGTCTTTTCCAGGCACCGTGTTGGTCCACAGCTTCTTCATGAAGAACACCTGGTATGTGAGTGAAGGCAGAACACCTTCACCGACACACAAACAGAGCACACACACAAACGTCAACACACAACATATAACACACACAACATATGTTCAGCTGGTGTCATAGTCAGAGCCCAGTGGTTTTACCGTCTTTCACATGCCGGGCTTTTTTGATCCAGTCTGTCAGGTGTCTGACGAAGTCGAAGAAGAAGTCACCATCAGGAACACTGATCACCTGGAAAATAGAATAGAATAGAATAAAAATAGAATAGAATAGAATAGAATAAAAAATAGAACAGAATAGAACAGAATAGAATAGAATAGAATAGAATAGAATAGAAAAGAACAGACTTTATTGTGTGTACAATGAAATTAGGAGTCCTACTCCAGTCAGTGCAACAAAACAAAACTCCAGTTTTACAGAAACAGGAATAGAGCAAATATAAAATTACAAAAACTAAAAGTAAGGTAAGAAAATAAAATAGAAATTTTACAGTTTTACAAAGTAACATAATACAATACAGCTAAGTAGAATAAAAAATAAAAATGGACAAAACATGAATATTAACAGTATTAACAGTATGTATATCTATGAATGTATGTTTTGATGAACCAACATTAACAGTATGTATGTATGTATGTATAACAGACTCTGACACAGGTGGAATATAACCGTAGGCCCTGTGGTGGATGAATTCACCCACTGCTGTAAAGTGTCCTTTTCTGGACATAAATGTAACCAAAACTAAGGAGATGACGGTGGATTCTAGGAAGACTCCCACTGTCACCTGTCCTGTTCTGACAGAGTTCTGTACAGACAGTTGAAATGGTTGAACAGCATAAATATCACAGTCATTGATGACAAACTGTCCTTGGAGGCCAACGTAGATGCTGTTTTTAAAAAAACACTTCAGCAAATGTATTTAATCTGAAGCTCCGGAGTTTTAATGTTGACAGGACTTTTATTTTTTATTCTTGTTTGATTGAATCAGTTCTTACTTTTTTGTATCTGTTGGTATTTCCTACTTAACATCAAAAAGAAAAACAGACTCCCGGCTATTGTGAAGCTGTGCAGTGACCTTGAATGACCTTGCACACCTGCATAAGATCAGAACTCTGAATGATTTTATATGCATATGCGTTGGTGTCTGTGAACTGGCTTTAGACCAGCTCTACATGTAAAGTGTCATTAGAGATAATTTTTGTTATGATGTGATGCTATATAAAGAAAATTAGACAGACAGACAGACAGACAGATAGCTTAGAAGGCCTTCATCTGTGTAGCCAGTAAATGAAATGAGAATTAGGGACTAAACACATCCATGTTCAAACACCAAATGAATAAAGGTCCACAATAGTCCAGCAAACACACACAAAAAAAGGGATTCTACATAGAGTTCACAGCGTTTGCACACTACGGCCCTACCCACCCAGAGAACAGCTTTGCATCTAAAAACCAGTTTAATTCAGAAACGTTGACATTCCCACGACTGAGGAACACACTGTATTTAAACTGATGGCTCAGATACCAGCAGTGATACAAACACCCAACAGTTCAATGTGAAGCCAAAAGAAACAAGACTAAAATATAAACACAAATAAATAACTGATCTGAGGTGTGTTTTGCTCATTCTGGACATGATTCACTGAGATAAAGTGATGAGGCAGTGGAGTGGAGGCTCACCTTGTCTGTGATCTTCACAAACAGACTGAAGCCCTCAGAGGATTTAAACATCAGTCGTCCAGAGATGTTGTGGCAGAAGTCTTTGGCTTTGGTGCTCGACTCCACTTCAAAAACCTGAGAGAAAACACACAAAAGTTACCAAATCACACATTAGTGTTTTACTTTGCATCAGCATGTCTGTCGATGCACAAGGAAAGAGTCCTGTTTTCATGATGGTTTCTATGTTTACACCCATTAAGACCCAAACATCCACTATCAATTAATACTATCGACTGATCTAAACTGTTTAATACCTGTTGATCCACTAATCCTATCAATACACGGAAATAATTGGTGTAAAATACAGTTATTCATCTTTTCATGGTCATCAGATATGACCCATTTAGATGTTTAGAGGCTCCGTAGTTACCATGGAAACAGTCATCTTCTACAACATTGATTGACCAGTAAAACCCATGGAGTTGGATCAATGACAGTGGATGGACACACTGGGTTTATGTTCAATTAATGACAGATTTGACTGAAAAAGACACTTTTTCCTCATTTTTTCAGTTCTGATATAATAAACTTTGACTTTACTTTGAGCTTTCATGACCATTTACATGATCAGTAGATTAAACATAGGAAAATAAATGATTTTCACTGGAAAAAATGCAAAACTCAGAGGATAAAATTATAGTAAATGGTGATAAATCACTTAGGAAAGGTTAAATATAGAGAAAAACTCATTTGGAAATTGCCACAAAAGTCACACTGGGTCCTCATGGACTCATAAGCTCAGAGTAAATTCAAAGGTTATTATGTAAGAAATAGAGAAAACTGAAGAAAAAAAAAAGTGACTTTTTCAGTCCAATCTGTCATTAACTGAACATTAACCCAGTGTGTCCATCTACTGTCATTGTCACTTTTTCTTCAGTTTCCCCTGTTTTTGATATAATAACCTTCAACTTTAATCTGAGCTTTAATGAACATCTACATGATCAGTGAACTAAATATAGGAAAATATTAGATTTTTATTGACAAAATGCAAAATACAGAGGATAACATTATAATAAATGGTGAAAAATCACTTAAAGAGAAAAATTCATTTGGGAACTGCCATAAAAGTAGCACTGGGTCTGTATGGGTTAAAGGCCCATTATACATGTCCAAACATTGTTATCACTGTGATGGAGTACATGAATGCTGATAACTGACCTCATCCGTGTCATCAGGGAAGTAAACTTTGTGGAAGATCTGTGTGGTCTTATGTTGGATGGCCTCCACCTCCACCAGATGAGGAGGATACTTCCTGGATCCATTACTGCAACGATGAGGAGACACAGTGTAGTGAACAGACAGGACACATTACCATCAGGAGGAGTGTACTTTAAAATGTGTGTGTGTGTGTGTTTTACCGTAAGGCTTTCTGTAATCTCTGCATACAGTCTGGGGCCAGAGGATAGTGTTTCTTGGCCTGGAGGAACTTCTGGACATGAGGCAGGAGGATGTTACTGGGAGGAAACAGACCAGTACAGAGCCACAGAAGCTCCCAGCCTTTCTCCTCACTGTACCTACACAAAAACACACAGGAAACTCAAACTTTCCGCATGATCGTTTCCAAATATCGTTATCCTTATATCATAACTGTCTAACTCATACACAAATGGACGAAAGTATTGGGACACGTTGAATCCAGGTGTTTCTTTTCTAACAGGGGTCTGGGATACAAAACAATAATGACTAATGTCAGAATATAGTTTTATATGTAGTAGTCTGTTGTAAAAACATATTATGGATTTTTACTGGATTAAACCATGTAAATAGAGGGTATGCACATACGTCACTTCCCCTCTGGGCCACACCCCTCTAAGTCAGACTGAGTGGCAAAAACCAACCTGCTCAACATGACAGAGTATAGCAGTAAACACAGCCAGACCAGGAAAATGTGAAATATGAAATTAAATGAAGGACAACTGGACTGGACATGGATCTGTACGAGCTACCAAAGAACAAGTGGTCCATGAACACTGACATGTGGACACAAATGAAGGATCCTGACATCCAGGGTGGAGGGGATCAGCGCTATTTGGACCTGAAACAAATATACACGGTCTCATCATCACTGACAACCAGGGTCCAAAACTAGGGCCCAGAACCAGCTGATCCAAAGGTCATTTCCAGTAGACCGTGGACTGACCCCAGTGAATATATGCATGATCTACTGGGACTGAGCAGATTTACTGAGTCTAGTTCAGATCAAGTACTTTATCCAACACAGATACTACTGCTGTGGACCAGCAGGGCACCACTTTGTTCTTGTAAATTGTGATATTTTTCCACCTGTTTTTAAATTACGACATTATTCTTGTAATATTATGGCTTTATTGTCGGAAAATGACAATTTTAATCTCATAAACAAATGACATTTGTATGAGGTTTTTTTTTTTTTATAACTACGACTTTATTCTCATAACATTGTGATTCTTTTTGTATTTGACTTTATTATCATAAAATTATGGGTTTTATATTGATATTTTATGACGTTATACTTGTAGTGACAAGTGTTTTTATTTTCTTATGTGGTTCTAATACTCCGTCGTAGCTTTATTCTCCAGTTCCCCTGTATTTGAAAAACTAGGTTAGCCTCAGTTTCAGTTAGTTTACTAATCATGTAGGAGCACAAGGTTCAGAATCACAAAATGAAGACAAAAACCATGAAAGATCTGATCATGAAACCAACGGCTTTACTAAGAAGTAACATCAGCCAAAACAATACGTAATTTAAGGTCTGATATGACCCAAAAATACAGCATAAATTAATGTTACCTGACACGAAACGGGATCCACAGATCCAGGTTTGGTTTCCTGGATTTGTGGATCCATCTACTTCTCTGTTCTTTGTCTTTCGGTGCCTGTAAAACGATAGCTCCAACTGCTTTTCAAACCTGTTCATACAATCAATTGCACAACAGCTCTTCCCCATTTATTTTTTTATTAAATATTGTTCTTAAGTTTAGACAGTATTGAAGCCAATGCTGCTACTCTACTCCCTCTTTCTGCCACTCAGTGGGCGGAACCGCGGTGACTTCCACTAGCGGTGATGTCACGTGCATACCCTCTATATGGTGAAGTTCACAATAAAATCATTTCCATCTCATTCGTTCTTATTATTGTTTCAACATATGAAATAAATGTGACCTAAATAAAACCTAAATACCTGAACATATGTTTTTCCTTCTCAGATGTTCTGATTTTGTTCATTTGGATTTGGGCCCCAGCTGACGATGACTGCAGACTTACTTGATGTGATTGTCGGTGAGCTGTTTGAGAATCTGACAGAAGATTTCATCTTTCAGCGGCTCTGCCTTCAGCGCTCCTTCAAAGATCTGATCGGTGAGTTCATTCACAGACCGCACCCGTTTGGACGGGTAGTCACCCATATACTTCATCACATGTACACAGAGGGTTAAGGACTGCACCACATAAGGCAGGGGGGTCAAACATGTGGCCTGCGGGCCAAAACCAGGCCATCAAAGGGCCCAATCTGGACTGCTAAATGAATGCACAGTGCAATGCGATCTCAAGTGGGTTAGACAAGTACAATAATAACACAAGTGGAAAAAGTAGGCGGAGCTTACTAATACCCACACGCGGTCGCATTACGCTTTGCCTCTCTTCCTCACTGACACCCCACCTACCCAGGGATTCATATTTGGAGGCTTAACTTTCAATCCTTTCAAAAACTTTTCAAATATTTGTTAAAAAATCCAGAAATTTTAATTCCTGCATCAAACTATGCACTGCACCTCTCCTAAAGGGAAAGAACTTGTGTGTCAAATTGGAAAAACATCAGGTGAACAGGAAAGAGAAATGGGATGGGCAAAAATCTTGGATGGATGGAAGGACATAATTCCCGGTATGTCTACGTATATACAACCGCCCTCTGGGGGGGTGGCATAGTAACATAAATAATAATGACAATTCAAACTCCAAAATTTGAACAATATTATGTCTGTTCTTACATGTTTTGTGCCTTTGTAGATCCACTGTGTTTGTAATGCACATGTATAAATGATAAGTTGAGACATAGTATTGTTAACTCATAAAGACCCAGTGCTACTTTTGTGGCAGTTCCCAAATGATTTTTTCTGTCTATTGAACCATTCTCCAGTGATTTATCACCAATTATCACAATATTATCTTCTGTGGGTTTTTTTCAGTGAATATCAGGTATTTTCCTACATGTTATTCCCTGATCATGTAGATGTTCATAAAAGCTCAGATTAAAGTTGAGCGTTATTCTATCAGAAACAGACAAAACTGAAGAAAAAGTGTCTTTTTCAGTCCAATTTGTCATTAACTGAACATAAACCCAGTGTGTGCATCCACTGTCATTGATCCAACTCCATGGGTTTTACTGGTCAGTCAATGTTGTAGAAGATGACTGTGTTTCCACGGTAACTACGGAGCCTCTGAACGTCCAAATGGGTCATATCTGATGACCACAGAAAGATGAATAACTGTATTTTTCCAGAAATATTTACATGTATTGATAGAATTAGTGAATCAATGGGTATTAAACAGTTTATATCAGTAGATGGTCGGTGGTGGATGTTTGGGTCTTTATGGGTTAAAACTGTGAGTATGAAGAAGTTTTATGTTGTTCAGGTTAGTCACATTTTTTATGAAAGGATAGTTTGTAAACATGAACATTTACTTAACTTCATGTAGAGTTGAGTTATCATTATTTCTGCACACATAGGGCCCCTGAACCCAGGGTTTGAGACCCACAGGGTGTTTTATAAACTACAGTGGAGACAAACACGGACTTTTGGTACAACTCAAACATGGCGGTACGGACAGTACAAGGTAAAAGGATATTGAGGAAGACGAGGCAGGCCTCTTGGGAAAGCTCATCGTGGGCCAGGACCTTCTTGAGCAGAGGCTGTTTGAGAGGCTCCCGGGTGCAGCTCCACAGGCGCTCCTTCCCTCGGGACTTTGTGATCATCACCCTGCTCAGAGTGGACTTAGGAGGAGGTCTGGAACATGGAGAGGACAGGAGAGCAGGTCACAAACACTCACCAACACTCAACCTCATTACAGTTCAGGTTCCACATTCAGCCCAATATGATCTAAACTGAGCATGACTGGTAAAATAATAACAGTGAAAAAGTAAATTACATCATCGAAGTGTTCACATCTACAAAGTATCCTTAAAAATGTGAGTAACATGAACAACCTGAAATTTCTTAAGAAAAATACAATATTCTACCTCTGTTTATCATTTATACATGTACATTATAACGTACAGATCACAGTGGATCTACAAATACACAAAACATTTAATAATAGGCAGAATGTTGGTACAATTACACTGACTTCTATTAAGACATTTCAGATTGTTCGTATTTTGTGTGAAAGGATAGTTTGTAAGTGTCAACATTTTTGTAGAATTTTACTTTTTACGCTCAAACAAAAGAGAAAAGTTTGCAGTTGTCATTATTTATAGGTTATTATGATAGTATTTTACTGCTCTGATCCACTTTAGATCATATTAGTCTGTATGTAGAATATGAACTAAAAAAATTTTTAATTTCTTCAGTGTAATTTTTGCATTTGTCATATTCATCCCTCAGGCTGGATTGGACCCTTTGGTGGGCCGGTTTTGGCCCACGGGCGTTTGGCCCACGTTTGACACCTGTAGTGCATCGGGAAAATATTCACAGAGCTACACTTGTTTACATTTCCTTGTGTTACAGCTTTATTCCAAAATAGATTAAATTTTTACCTCAAAATTCTACACACAATACTCATAACGACAAAGTGAAAAAAGTTTGAAACTTCTGCAAATTTATTAAAAATCAAAATCAAAAATATAACTTTTTTCTGGCAAATGTGCACCTGTAGATTTTCTGTACCTTAGATCACATGAACATTTGATGAGTTTATCATGAATAGTTGAAAGTAACGACTCCTTGAAATTTTTCTTGTTTCTACTGAGAATTTTGCTGCTTCAAAAATATCAATGAACTGTTTTTAATAATAATAATGGATTGGATTTATATAGTGCTTTTCTAGACACCCAAAGTGCTTTACATTATTGACCCATTATTCATTCGCTCTGACATTCTCCCTCTGGTGGTGGTAAACTACATTTGTAGCCACAGCTGCCCTGGGGCAGACTGACAGAAGCGTGGCTGCCAATTTGCGCCTACGGCCCCTCTGACCACCACCAAACATTCATACACCAGTGTGGGTGGGACTGGAGACGGGGAGGGTGAAGTGCCTTGCCCAAGGACACAACGGACTGACTAGGACAGAGCGGGATTTGAACCACCAACCCTTCGGTTACTGGACAACCCGCTCTACCACCTGAGCCGCCACATTTTCTCTACACGAAAAACAACTTGAATATCACAAACTAAGCAACATCTGCTAATTCAAGACTTTTTTTTTTACTAAAGCAAAAAAATCTGCCACTGGAACAAGTGAAATTTATCTTTGTAAAATTTCTTGAAATAAGATTTTCAAGATCTATTGTCTAAAAATCAGTTCTTATATCTCACTGAAAAGTTACTCTTTAGGTGATTGTCTTATTTTAAGTGTGATGAGATATTTGGACAACAAATGAGAAAAATACACATGGTAAGAATTTGATTTTTTCCAGTGAAGCACTTAATATTTCTGTTTGAGGCCAAAACTAAAATACATTTATACAAAAAAAAAAAAAAAAAACCCAGAGCAGTGTGTGAGGCTGGTGCATGAAGTCTAAACTGTCTACAGTCAGCCCTGTGGGGTTAGAAAAGACACCTGAAGTAGTCGTAGGAGAACTCCTCCAGTGTGTAGGCCTTGGCTCTGTCCTCGTCTGAAGGATTCATCTGAGACAAACTGACAGATTCTCTCCTCTGGTCAGGCGTCATGGTGACCAGGGCCTGACAGACAGACAGACAGAGGACAGAGGGTTAGGATGGAAAATAATGATGTCACAGGTAAACTTAAAGACACATATGTCCACTCAC
Source organism: Sphaeramia orbicularis (assembly GCF_902148855.1). Taxonomy (NCBI): domain Eukaryota; kingdom Metazoa; phylum Chordata; class Actinopteri; order Kurtiformes; family Apogonidae; genus Sphaeramia; species Sphaeramia orbicularis. The sequence continues at coordinate 3,508,772 of NC_043970.1, read as the reverse complement.
CACTATGTCATACGGTGGTCTGGAGATGGTGGGCAGCACATAGACACAGTCCGAAGGGAAGTTTCCTCTGTGTTTAGTCCGGTCGTTGATGCCGTGAGCCCAGCCTGAGTTCATCACCTGTTCTCCATCTTGTTCATCCAGGATGATGAGATCCCCTTTACAGAAACTCAGGAAGGAGGAGTCGATGCCCGCTGAGAAAAAACATAAAAAATACAGTCAAACATTAAAAAAAAAACATACTGAATGTGAAATGTGGAAACCAGGGTTGAGTGAGGACCTCGTACCAGGGTTCAGACAGTCCAACAGTCCCACCACGTACTTGGACCTTCTCCTCAGCCCCTCCAGGAAGGTGACCACCAGGTCCCGGATGTCCTCTGCATTGTTGGACGTAAAGGTGTACTCGTCTCCTTTGATGGTGGCCAGGGTGAAACTCTGACCCTGCAGTTTACCTCCTCTGGGAGTGAAAAAATAAATAAATAATGAAGCACAAACAATTAATCAACTCCAATCGATTAAAAAAAGTAATTAAATTCAAATGAAATTTTAAAAATTCAACTTAAATTCTACCAAGTGAGTACAAAATGCACACTGACACATTTAAGAAGTTAATTATTGACGTAGCACAAAAATAATAATGCTTATTAACCAGTGTTGGTGTTAATCAGTGACGTATGCCAGGATGAAAAAAAAAAAAAAAAACTAATACAATTTTTATTTAGTAGATTGAAAAAAAATTTTTTTGTGTGTATTTTGCATTACAAATATGGTATTTAAAGGGTTGAAAATATGACAGTTATTGAGTATTTGGTATTTTTGTTCATGGCTCAAGTTGATGAAATACGAAAATAAAAAAATAAAAAAAACTAAAAAAAACTGTATGAAAAACATTTTGACATTACTATGGAACTGCACAGATTACACACTTTCGGTGGTTTGAAGGGCGTCTATGGGCTGGGCACCGGAGGGTAGGGCTGCACGATTCTGGCCAAAAGTAAAATCCCAGTTTTTTCCTCTAAAAACTCATTCATTCATTTTCTGAACCCGCTTTATTCTCACTAGGGTCACAGGGTCGCTGGAGCCTACTTATGGGCGAAGATGGAGTACACCCTGGACATGTCACCAGTTCATCACAGGGCTGACATACACAGACAAACAGTCACTCTCACATTCACACTTATGGGCAATTTTAGATTAACTGATAAACCTATCAGTGCATGTCTTTGGATGGTGGGAGGAGCTGGAGTACCTCTAAAAACTCAATTTCTGGGTAAAACTACAGAAGACAACAGAAGTAGTCATGTCGTTTTCATGTGCAGCCCACAATGAAACACACTGCTCCCACTCTGACATGTGTTGGTGGTTGAGGGGCTGAAATAAGTTGGTTGTGCTGCTGTCTTTGACTGGTACCACCTTCAGGCCGAGTTTGCAACGAGGAATGTTTTGGTCTTCATCGGAAACTTCAAACCCTTACCAATTCCACACAACCAACTCGGTCTTGCTATTTTTATCCACAAACTTCTCACTCTCCTTAGCAAACACCATTTTTGTACTGTTGTCTGGAGACCAAAGACTGTGGAGACTGCTCTCACAGTTAGGAGGAGGAGCCTACGGTAGCCTGGAGGAGGAGCCTACGGTAGCCCCAAGGCACACGGCCCGGAGACACGAGAGAGATGAAATTTGGTTTGACGATTCCCCTTTTTAAAATATCGTCCTAATTAATTAGATAATTTCGATTTAAAATTGATGAATCGTGCAGCCCTACCGGAGGGTTAAATCAAACCTCTAGAATAACAGTCTTAATCAGTGGGTTCACTCTAATACCTGCTGCTGGACACTGCAGTGATCTCAGGGAATGAGAGCTCCAGAAGGACCTGCTCCTGTTCATCCACAAAGTAAACCCCAGTCCAGTTCACCGCCACGATCACATCGTTCTTCGGCAGACTCGGCCCTGTGGACGCAGTGGTAAACGACACAGACACACAGTCGATGATACCTGGGTCAGGGGGTTGCTCTTTATCCAAATAAAAATTCTAGATTTTTTCAAAACTGTTACTTTTTCCCCCAGACCTTGACTTTATGTACTTTTATACTTGTGTGCCTACTTTTTTGGTTGAGATTGTACCTGTTGTGTGTAGTAGAAAAGTTCATTTTAATAAATATATGAATGAATGAATGGATAATCCACATTAAATTCTGTTTTACTGTTCTCAGTTGCATTTGAATAGAGTTTTTATTCATCAGTTCAGATCTGCGCTGTTTCTTTTAAGCTTAAAATTTTTATCTGTTTTATCTATTTATCTGGTTTTATGTAAAGCACTTTGAATTGTCTTGTGCATGAAATGTGCTATAGAAATAAACCTGCTATGCCTTACTGGCAGAAAGGTTTTCAAAACATATAAAAATCACAAAAATGCATATATATATAACACAAACAAGTTTCTCTTGCATCATTCCAGTACTGACCGGTTAGTGAAATCGTCAGGTTTTTTATGCTTTCCTCATGTATTTCTTATTTTACTAGATTATGTGTCTTTGTGCATACTCTAAAATTTGACTATGAGAGAAACTTTTTCCATACTTTATTAAGACTTTCACACAAAATTCCTGACATTTCAAGGTCTGGAAAACAGCCTTTCAAAATACAATACTTTTTAAGACTTCCAAGACCTGCACATGCACCCTGCTGGGTTTATACTGTGCATTGCAATCAGCATTTTAAGTTGACCAACCTGAGAACTTGAAGGCCTCATAGAAGCGGGAGAACAGTAAAGGCCATTTTAAACGAGCAAAGTCCACCACGTCCTCCTTCACCCTCTGTGTGTTCAGCCTCCTCTTGGTGTGTAAACCCTAAACAGGTACATGAGGTTGGTTATTCGTCAGCTCATGCATCAAAAAGCATGTTACAGCTGATCCAGTACCTTCTTGTGGGTTGTGATGATAAGCTGGGCCCATTTGTCTGCAGTCTTACTCGATGTGATTTCTCTGTCGGGGATGTAGGAGGGGATGAGGCTCAACAGGCGTTCCTGAAGGATGTCAGCGCCGTAGTCCACATAGTACTGCTGAGACGCCAGCTCTGCCAGGTCCTCCTCCTTTTGGACAAACATGCCGAGACAATGGTCAGTTTTGAGTATCTTATTGTTATAGCTGCCCAACTCATACACAAATGGACAAAAGTATGTGGACACGTTGAATTCAGGTGTTTCTTTTCTAACAGGGTCTGAGATACAAAACAAAAATGACTAATGTCAGAATATAGTTTTATATTGGGATAAATATCATATTGATTCATCATGAACAGGACATCTTACAGCTGCAGACATGATGTGACCCAATATTTATGTCCCTATAGTTTAGAAACATCAGTATTTCCTGAAGTTAAAGTGAAATGTGAAAAAAGCAGATGGTTATTTGTGGTAGAAAATTATTATTTACAGTCAGAGCATGAAAAATATTTTAGAAATTTTGAGGTAGAGCATTTAAAAATCATAGCCATGGATTAAAAAAAAATAATTTTGAGAGAAATTAAAGTAAAAACCATCTCTGAGGCATTTTACAAAGATAACAATTTAAACCAAACTAATTTGTCCCAATATAAAACTATATTCTGACATTTGTCATTATTGTTTAGTATCCCAGACCCGTTAGAAAAGAAACACCTGAATTCAATGTGTCCACGTACTTTTCAGTATATAGTTTATGAGTTAATGATAATAATAATAACTAGAAAAGCACTCGGAGAGCGCAGACCTCCGCCAAGGCAGATCAGTTCCCCCCCCCCCCCATCCCACCAAAATTTAATCATTTGTTCTTTGCCAATCTGCACCTACAGCCCCCCTCCAAACATTCATACACCAGTATGAGTAGCAGCACTGGAGGCAAGGAGGGTGAAGTGTCTTGTCCAAGGATACAACGGCACATGACTAGGACAGAGCAGGATTCGAACTGCCAACCCTTCGGTTATTGGACGACCCACTCTGTGACCCCCCTCCTCCCCCAGTTAGGCAGTTATGCTATGAGGCTAACGATATGCAACCATAAAAACAGTGTAGCAGGTAAAAGATAAGCCATGTGGTGACACAGAGAGCTCTGATCTGTTCTTCGTTGCTTGTGCCCGGCAGTAAACCTTTAGGGCTGAAAGTTAAAGCCCATGCGAAGCCCAAACCTGCAGATCCTCAAATTTCCCCTCGAGCCTGGCTTCAAAGTGAGTCACCCTCAAGAGACCAAGACTCCAGCTCCAAAGCCGAATCTCCAAAATGATAACACTTTGTGCAATGTGAGTGGGTGTTGGTGCAGAAAATTCTGATGTTAAACCACATAACAGCAGTTGGTGCAAGTTACATACATACTAGGGATGTAATGATATGAAAATTTCATATCACGGTTACTGTGACCAAAATTATCACGGTTATCATTATTATTGTGGTATTGTAGAAACTGTGCTCAAAATGTTCCATAAGTACTTATACACACACTGAAATAATTTAACCAAGTTTTATTTTGAAAAAAAAAACAACAAAAAAAACAACAAATAAAATACTTGGCACAATGCACTTTCTCTTGGCAGAAACATTCAAATATTAACCCTTTGCATTCTGAGCCTATTTTGGCTGTTTTTCAGTACTTTTGATTTTGCCTTTATATACTATATAAACAAATGTTTACTGTAACCATGTTTAGTATCTTTTTTTTCAGCACAACATTTATATCATCTGCCTATTATTTTTTTCACTTTAACCTACTATATCAACACAAAATGCCAGAAAATACAAAAAAAATATATAAAATTCGATTTGAAAAATGTATATAATTTATTGCATAAATAACACAAAGATGCTTAATGAACCTTTTCAAAGATTTTCAAAGTGAATATTGGTTCCAAATATTAGGGATATAAAATCTAAATTGTAATAAATTAAAACTATACTCAAATATTTGACATGAAAGCATAGCTTTACATAGGTGTTTTCTCCAGAAAAGTGCGGTAATCAAACACTTTATCATGATAATTAGAATTTAAACGGTAATACTAACCGTCTGCAATTTTACCGCGGTTTATCATGATACCGGTAATCGTTACATCCCTAATACATACAGTACATACATACGATTAACTTGAATCAAACGCTTTCTAACAGTCAGGAATGAACACGTTAGTGTCAGCACTGAGTCACAGTCAAGGCATGACCATACCAAACGGAAGTGAGGATTATGAGACAAAATTCATCCAATCAATGTGAAATCTGCATTATGTTCTATATACGATATACGCCATGAAATAACTGGTAGGTGTTGTACAACGCCGCTTTATGGACAAAGGAGGCAATGTGTCTACAGATACACATTTCACTTCTTATAGTAGACAGATAAATATACTTCAGTACTTAGTACTTAAAAACACTTAACGCTCAAGTCATTACGGTCACCTGTATATTCTGCATAATTGACACTGGGCTCACTTTTGTGTGTGTGTGTGTGTGTGTGTGTAATTTTTTAGTTGACTGTTTTTATACTTACGTTGTCCTTTACTTGACTGTTTTATACTTATATTCTATTCTTGACTGTATAATTGATGCGTGTATTTTATTTGAGCACCTTACAGAATGGAAAACCAAATTTTGTTGCACTGTGCAATGGTATTTTACAATGACAATAAAGCTTATTCTATTCTATTCTATTCTATTCTATTCTATTCTACTCTATTCTTTATTGATCCCAAATTGGGAAATTGCAGTGCAGCGGCAACACCATGACACACAGTACAAATAGAACAAAACAATAAAAAACACAACAAAGGGGCAAACACACTATTCCAAATAAATTCTAAGTATAAAAACAAAACAGGTAAAAAATCTGGACAATCAAACAGCAACAATAAACTATAATGTGCAAAGTAAAGTGGAGAGGGGAATGTGTGCATAAATAACATTAAAGTGCATTCTGGAAATCTGTTAATGACCGGGTTTAAACATCAGACAGAGGTGAGTTTATCGTACATAATCTGCTTTAGTTGAAATAAAACCTGCATCTCACCCTCTCACATCGATACTCTCCAAACTTCACCCCTCGAACGATCTGCTGGTAGATGAGGTTTGTGGCGACATAGTCGTCAGCCGGGTCATGCCAGGGGGTGAAGATCTCCTTCCTGAAGAACAGCCTCCAGGGGGCGTTTCTCTCCTGAGCGCCCTGCTCCTTGGCGTACTGTTCACACTGAGACACGGCGTCCATCACATGATCACTTCCACTGCCGAGAGACGACACCTGGGAAAAGATAGTTACAGATTTATTCATACCACACAACACAACAGTGACTGTATGAGGCCTCGTTATGGACTGTGGTAACCCTTAAACCCCTGAAGTGTCCATGGTGAGCGTTCTGAATGTATGATTTATTTTAAATATTCCTATAAATTCAACCGTTTGCTCAATACACCCCCCACCGCCTGTGGAATGGGGGGTAAAACACAGACCAGTGAGTGAGACCGACTCACTATGAAAATAGATGGTTTGGGCTTTTTTTTTTTTTTTTTTTTTCTTTTTAACACAGTTTTCCTTGTGGTTTTTTGTTTTTCCTGTTGTTTACCATGCTGTGGTGATTTTCCATTATTGTTTTTAATGTGTTTTTACTGAGTTTTGACCGTGTAACTGCTTTATGGACTTAAACAGGTGTCAAAAAGCAGCTGGAGTGATTTAGAAAAAAAAAAAAAGAGTCCAAAACTAAAACTACTGGTCCCAAATTCAAATCCCTGTTGTTGTTCAGTGTGTCCCAGTTCACAGTTGATGTTCAACATCCTAAATCTCTTATTGATGTCCATTCTAGTGCCTTATTTAGTAAAAACCTGTCAAAATTCAGTTCCTCTCTTTGTCTTTTTCTGTTATTCCACCTGTTTTGACCCTAAAACACATAGTAAAACTAAACCACTAAAGAAAAGGAACACAAGCACATACTGAATTTTTCCGACTATAAGGCGCACTTAAAATCCTTTAATTTTCTCAGAAATCAACAGTGCGCCTTTTAATCCGGTGCGCCTTATTTATTAATTCTGGTTGTGCTTTCTGACTGATTTTATGTGGTACATGGTGCTCAAAAATCTGTCAAAATGTTTTAGTACGACTTTGGTAAGCTACGAAGCCACACCACTAGATGGATTGTCAGAGCATTACGGTAGTCAGGAGTCTCGCGGAGTAATACATAGTACTGTGTTTTTTTAACATAATATTATGGCGTGTGTATAAGGAGCCCAAAATTCGCACCTGTTAAGAGACATGCTAACAAAGCGGATTTCAAACTCAAGGCTATCAGTCACGCAGTAGAACATGGGAATAGAGCAGCTGCAAGAGAATTCAACATTAACGATCATCATTCTGGGTGGATTAACCAAAGAACTCCAACCGCTAGATATTGGTGTCAACAGGTCGTTCAAATTTAAATTGCGAGCTGCGTGGGAGCATTGGATGACAGAAGGCGAACACACATTCACCAAGACAGGGAGGTCACACCGGGTGAGTTACGCCACTATCTGCCAATGGATTGTGGATGCCTGGGCTAAAGTATCAGCCTCAAGTGTCGTCCGAGTTTTCACGAAGGCCGGAATCATCACTGAACAGCTAAGTAACAGCAACGAGACTGACTCAGATAATGACGAGAGAGATCTGGGAACGCTTGATGCCAAAATCGCCCAATTGTTAAACTCAGACATTGAAGATGAAGAATTTGATGGATTTGTGGAAGAGGAATGCACTGAAAAAGTGAGTGGGTGGCTGAACGATATGGACAAAATTTCATATCTCGATATTCATGGCAGATATCGCGATATTGATACAATACAATATGACTACGGGTTCAGTGAAAACCAAGCATTTTTCAGAAAAATACAAACATCATAATACAAAAGAATGTGGAAAGTGCAGTTTTATTTACAAGAACTCACTGCCAGTCATCAACATCAACATAAATTTGCATATGCATTCAAGGGAAATCGTAAAAATGAAATTTGTCGTGACTTCCAGAGCTGTACATGCAGGGCGAGCGCGGGGGAAATCTATATCGTTTATATCGTTGCTTTTTCAATATTAATATCTTGAATGTTCATATCTAGATATAGATACGATAACGATATATCTTTCAGCCCTAGATTGTATTGTTTTGTATTTTTATTACCTCCGCCAAGGAGGTTATGTTTTTGCCAGGGTTTGTTTGTTTGTCTGTTTGTTTGTCTGTCCGTTAGTGTGCAACATAACTCAAAAAGTTATGGACAGATTTTGATGAAATTTTCAGGGTTTGTTGGAAATGGGATAAGGAAGAAATGATTAAATTTTGGTGGTGATCGGGGGTGGGGGGGCACACGGGGGGGGTGGGGGCACTGATCAGCCTTGGCGGAGGTCTGCGCTCTCCGAGTGCTTCTAGTTTTGCTAGTGCTGGCTCCCCCTCTTTATTCTAATGTTACAACTGAACAATGTACTCACAGCAGCTTTAATGAACCTGAAAGAGATGCAGATTCACAGCAGCACCTTTACCTGGAATCAGGGCTCAGGGGTTAAACCTTTCCTCTGTAGATTTACAGTATATTTAGGACATACCTTGTCAAACAGGGCGATGTACAGAGAGAAACCAAAGCGATCTCTGAGGTCGATCTTGTCAGCCAGAGCATTGCACAGCTCACTGGCGGTGGTGGCTGAGTCGGCCAGCAGAGTCTTAGTGGTTCCATCCATAAATGTGACAGGCAGCATGATGGGTTTCTTTGATTTGGTGGCCTGAAGAGCATACGCAATCCACGTTTAGGAAATAATCACACTGTTGCTTTTGTTTCCATCCTTTCCAAATGGCATGTGGCCATGTTGAAATAAGAAAATCAAAATAAAAACTTATAGAAACTTATAAAAATGACACTGCTGTGTATACAGTGGTCAAGGTACCACTGCATACATAGCAGTATGATCACTGTATGACTATGTCTACAGTGGTACTTGACTTACCACTTTAATTTGTTCTGTGACCGAGCTTGTAACTCAATTTGCTCTTATATCAAACCAATTTTCCCCATTGAAATTAAATGAAATGCCATTAATGCGTTCCAGCCCCTAAGTCAAAATATGTCGAGATAATCGAGATAATGTCTAGCATATTCAAAACATAGTTCTAACCTATGTATAACTTATATTGAACTTATCTCCGATGCATATTGACGTATGTAGATAAATTTTACCTGTTCTGGACAACCTCTTTTCACCTCTTCCTAATAAACGGCAAAATGTTTCAGCACCTCCCCTCTGGACATCCGATTTTATTGGATGTTTTATTATATTGGATGTCTTATTTATTGCCATTCCTCCTTTTCTTCATTCTTTTGCACTGAAGAGAGTAAGCTCTACCCAGTTTTGTTGTATAGCCATTGCACAATGACATTAAATTCTATTCTATTCTATTCTATTCTATTCTATTCTGTGACAGCAGGAGATAATACCTGTAATACCTAATATCACCATAATCCTCAAATTTACATTTAAAGACCTAACCAACTAAAATAAAATACATTTAAATTAAATACTCATTAATTTTCCAAAGCCTCAGGGAGCCTCAGCAGAGGGATGAAAGAGCCACATGTGTCTGTGGAGCCCAGTAGGATATATAAAAATGGAGTTGACAGGAGGAATCTGTCAGTACTCCTCCAGACACTGTGGTGAGCAGAGACATAGACGATCCACCACCAGAATACATACTAGTCCTACAACATCTGTCTGTTATATATCGTCATATCTAAATCTCACTTGTAACTTGGATTTTGAGTCGCAACTCAAAGAAAAAAAAAAAAAAATCGACCAAGTGACGTAAGTAAGTTGGTGAACTCTTAAGTCAAGGTGCAGCTGTAGTTAATTTGTGTAACCGAAAACAACATGTACTCACCTGCAGTTCTAACCAAGATGGAGGCTGGGTCCGTGTGCGGTTCACAAATGTCCTCCTTAATCTTTCCTCACAATATGGAGCATAACCAGGAGGACCGTTGACCAGAAATGTCCGCAAATACTGTGAGAAAGACGAACAGGAAGAAAAACGGTGAAGTAGAAGCTAGAGACACTATAATTAAAATACCACAATGAAATAACTAAAGCATGCACAGTGCTTGAACAGGAAATCCCAGATGAAAAGGACTACTGGTCTTACTTTGACAAATTTCTCTGATGGGGCGAAACAGCCCACGCAGAGTGACAGCAGGATCCACCCTCGGGCGTGGCTGCTTTTGGATGGATTCTGAGTCAGCTGTTTGCAGATCTGACAGTAGATCTCATCCCTGAAACAGATCACAAGCACATCCATCATCTAGACACACTGTAACTCCAAAGCACTTAAACAATTCAAATATGTTCACTGCTACAGTCTGGGAATAGTAATCCCAATTAAAAAAAAAAAAAAAAATAGTTCCAGTGTCCCTGCATGTCAGCGTCCTGTTCTACCTGAATCCCTCCCCAGTTGAATGTGTGAGGTTGTCAGATTCTGTTCTATGTTCCAGTCCTGTGGTCTGGATACAGGAGATCAAGCTCCCAATAGAAGTAGGCGGTGCTTTCACTGGAGGAGAACTCAACTAATTCAGTCAAGGTCCATATATGACTTCCATCAGTAATCAAAAGGAACTATATTGATATCTCAAACCATTTACATGGTATAAACCATCAAAATATGGACCATTAGAAGGAAAGGCACATTATTAGCATTTAAAGAATCTGTCAAAAATTCGAAAATTCTCAAAACTGTGAACAAATTTTGTAAACATTGTACCAAGGAAGCTACAAATAAAATTAGAAATGAATCTGACCAGTAGTTTCATCAGAGATGTTTGAAGAAATTGCTAACAAAGGCGACGATGACAACGACGCCGGACACAGCGCCTTCACAACAGCTCATGGACGATTGCCCGGTGAGATAAAAAAAAAAAAAAAGTGATGCTTTTTAGCTTCACGTTTTCACCCCAAGGAGAGACAGATTTCATTGGACACATGGTCCTAGGCCAGTGTTTTTCAACCTTGGGGTCAGGACCCCACATGGGGTCGCCTGGATTTCAATTGGGATTGCCTGAAATTTCTAGTAATTGATAAAAATAAAATAAAAACGAACTAATAAAAAATATATGGTGAGTTGAGAGAGACAATCAATACATAACAGACAAACTCTGCAGCTGAAACTGAAGCACTGTGGTTGTTTATCCGTCAAATGTTCACTGTGGTCGGTTTCAGATGCTGCAGTTCTTCATAATTCATAGTTTGAGTTCTTGTTTGTTCAGTATTAAATGTCAGCCTTGTAAATCCAAGCTGGACTGACTGTACATATCCTGACCAAGGAAAATAAAATTCTCACTTTGTGCAGTAATCTACACCTGACTTTACTGCCTCCATCCACAATAATATACATTATATAGACTAAATGTCCTCTGAAATTAATGTTTATATACAACATAGTATAGCAAACTATTGCATGATCAAAATTAAATTAGTTTTAGCAAAAAAAAAAAAAAAAAAAAAAAAAAAAAACCCTCTGTTTTGAATGTCTGGGGTCGCCAGAAATTTGTGATATTAAAATGGGGTCAGGAGTCAGAAAAGGTTGGGAACCACTGGTCTAAGGCGATGAACCGTTACTGTATGGACTATAGGTCACAGGGTCAGACCTGAGGGCGGGCCTTAGGATGCCGTTGCCAATGATGAAGTGAAGTTTCTCCAGGTTGGATGTGGGTCGCTCCTCAAGCATGCTGTTCCCCTGTACGCTGTAGTCACCCTCCGTCAACCGCCTGGTCACCTGACAGGGACATTAGAGACCGAAAGGGTCAGTTCTCATACGATATCTGTGATTATTAACATGTTAATAAAACCAATAAGACATTCAGATTAGATTTCAATCAACTATAGTTTAATTTCCTATTAATATTTGGAGTGTTTATATCCATCACACAAAAAACATATACGCTGATAAATACATGTACAAAACTGTGTTTGCAAGATGGAAGGGCAATGAAACATTGTCATATATCATCAGATGTCAAAGCTAAAGTCAGCCTCAGGTGTCTGGTCATAGATCTGTGGTTACATTTGGGTGCTTCTATGAAACTGGGTTTATTTTGGTACCTGGCACTTTTCCAGTTTTTTTAGACCCAATAATAAAAGAGAAATGTTGGCACACTTTCCCCCAGGATGGACCTAATGATGACCTCAGATAAAAGCAAAAAAAAATTATACTCTTGCTCTGATCCATCCCATAATTAATGAATTTTTAATCAAATATTGGGTCCAAAAATAGGACCCAAAATTGGGACAGTTAAAGCTACCTAGGCATCAGTGTATTAGATCTGAAAACACGTGTGTAAATGGTCTTGTATAGATTCTAAAGACACTGTGTTAAACGTGTCAATCCTAGTGGTTTTTCTAATCCACACATGAAGGTTTTTCATTGGTCTCAGTCTTATTCCAGGTTTGGTGTGGAACCCATCGTGTCCACTGGTGTTACATGTGGAACCTGCCCAGTTAAATGCTTATAAATTGCGAATGATTTTGCAACAGTGGTCATTTTTATGAAACACTCTGTCTTGAATAATTAGTTCAATTCCCAAAATGTACCTGTGAGAGAATAAAGAGATATTCCAATAAATAGTAGCACATAATTTTCGTGTCCTTTTGACTGTGTTACATGCAGAGTTTTGTATTAAAAATAATGTAAAATAATATAAAAATGTGTTTTATCTGAAAAATCCTTTCTCCTTTATCACAGTAAGTATATATTTTTAAAATAGACCCAAAGTGCTTCATAACATTAGTCTATATCTGGTTTGAATTTTTAGCCCCCATGTCTTGTTTTTAGGACCAGTTTCATAGAAGCACCCATATATCAGCTTCTCAATCAACATCCAACTCAGCTTATATAAGTGGCATTGAAGTATTGAATAGTATGAACTATGTCGTATTTCTATATTAAAGGATTCAGATCTAAAGGCATCATTAGAGTGGTCAGAATCAAGTGTTGTGATGTTATATCCATATATTTAGATGTGAACTTAATATGCAACTGTGGGCCAACATGTCACTGTGAGTGTATGTCACCACAAGTGAGACGAAAACTAACGCAGAAGAACGAGAACCTGTAAAAGTGGCAAAACAACAGAAACACTGATGTTGTTTGTCTAACTGGACATGATTCTAAAATGAAAGAATAAAGTCTGATGCTGAAAAGTCAGCGTTTCTTCTATTCGGGTGAGTTTTATTCTGAGGGTTATGAAGGTATAAAGTTATTATGGGATGCTCTTATCTTTGCTAAGTTACTGTTTGTTGATCCACGGTTCAGAATAAACTGCGACAGTTCTGACCTTGTTTGGACGAATCCAAACAGATGTTAAGTTCAGCTATTAACAACACAAACCGTACATGGTTTGTGGTTTTACTGTGGCAGGAAGATTAGAAGACACACTGTTATTTTGACTGATGATACCATAATACAGATGAATGTAAACAATGAGCTGTAGACTTTATTCAGTGAATATAACAGTATATGGATACAGTGTTAATTCGTTGATAATGCTCAATAATTGCACATATATCATACAGTTTATCTCTGACAGTCTTGCATAATTACTCATACACTGCACATTTATGTAAATATATATTTTCTCTTAGTAATAGTAGTTTATATTTTATATTTTACTCTAATTCTCTTTCGCATGCCATTCTTAAATGCCTCTGTTTTATTTGTTTTCATTTCTGAGTTCAATTATTCTATTTCTATTTTTCTTAAATTCTCTTGGCATTCATTGTGGACACAAAGTAAGATTTTCATTGTACAGGTAAACCTGTTTCTGTACTGTACATATGACAATAAAACACTTTGAATGTTGAATGTAGATGGTTTTGGTAGCTGTGATCTTCCTCCTACTGTGGAGAGGTTGGAATATCAACGCTACATCCAGTAAAACTCCTTTAGAATCAAACAGAAACATGTCACCTCTTCAGTGATCTTGGATTTCCTCTTCAGGGTGAGTGACACCAGCTTATGTCTGACACTGTTCCTCTTCTGGCTGTCGATGGAGCTGTTCTGTAAACACAATAGACAGCTGACACACCATATCATACCAACACATTACCCTTTGTCTTTTACCTATAACTTTACCCATTTCAGACCAGTGGAGGCTGGTGAAGTTATTTTTTGGTGGTGCAGTATCCAAGTCAGTTTTCAGCAGCACTATAACCACATATCACCACTAGGATACGCCAAAGCACACACACCACTATTTTAAAAATATTAATTTAAATTAAAATAAAAATAGACAGTCTGTGTTTTCAGTCATTTATTTTTTAAATATAAACTTCTCCGTCTACCCTTCACACATTTTTCCATGACTATAGTAAAAGTCAGACATGTCCCTGATAAGTGTCTTTAACACTGATCGCTGGACAATACATTTAGACCAGAGGTGGAGGTAGGATGGGTAGTGTCAGAAGTGTTACCCACTGAACTATTCAGCCACTAGTGCAAGAGCCAGTTGTATTACTGAACTATCTGCTGATATATATTAATATGTAGTGGATGGTCATCATTTTGTCTTGGTTATTTTTAAAGTGTGTTCACCCCTGGTTTAGACGATCTTGTGTCATTTGCATACTTAGTGCCATTAAAAATGCATGGGTCAGGAAAACATGTATATTTGCAGATATATTAAATTAATTGGTTTCGGGTTCCCTTCACATTAAAGAGGGAAGCACTGGTCATTAGAGAATGAACTGTGGACAAATTGTGATCAACTTAACACGTTTATTCAGTCGCTGAATACATGTACCAAACAAGCAGTGCAGCGACGACACATGGAACTGACAAGTCTGATGATCCTGTCCTGAGGGATCCGATCACTCAGACGACAGACTGTACTGCGATGACAGCACAGACGGTGAGCGACTTCACCACAGCACGTCACAATGGCACGTTCTCTCTGTTGTATCGTAAGTCATGGCATTTTGAGCAAAAACATTTGGGCGTTTTCTGCTGCCTTTACATACAGGATGGGGAAGCAAAATTTACAATATGTTGAGGCAGGGATTGAAAGACAGTGTATGACCAATTAGTTTATTGAAAGTCATGACAATTTATTTGCCACAAGAAAATGTCCATAATAGAAAATGTTTTTATTCTATGTGTCCTCCTTCTTTCTCAATAACTGCCTTCACACGCTTCCTGAAACTTGCGCAAGTGTTCCTCAAATATTGGGGTGACAACTTCTCCCATTCTTCTTTAATAGTATCTTCCAGACTTTCTCGTAACAGTTTTGCTCATAGTCATTCTCTTCTTTCCATTCTAAACAGTCTTTATGGACACTCCAACTATTTTTGAAATCTCCTTTGGTGTGACGAGTGCATTCAGCAAATCACACACGCTTTGACGTTTGCTTTCCTGATTACTCATATGAGCAAAAGTTTCTGAAAAGGTATGGATAATAGTGTTAGGTATGATTCTGACATCAATACATGTTTGGTTTCAAAACAATTGACGTAGTGCCTGCTGAGAAAAAACAACTAAATGTTCATTGTAAATTTTGCTTCCCCACCCTGTAGACTATTGACCACACCTACAGTTACCAGTCAAACATGACTCTGTACAAGAGATTCGACTCAATGTCCGACATTAAGGGATTAGTCCAAACGCCAACGTTGTGCACGTTGGGAATGAAAAAAGTACAGCTGTTAACTGTGTTACTCATCTGAGCAACATCTACAAAATAGACACCGGAGCAAATCATTTTATGGAAAATACACCACGTTTGGACCATGTGTTTTTAATGGTGCTCAGTATATTTCTGAAGAAGGTCTTGATTCTTTTGGGGGTGTGACATTTACTCTTGTGGGCAGTCCTTAAGGCTCCTGTGGGTGGTCCTTAATGCTCTCCTATCTCTTGTATTGGAGGGGGGTCTACTGGTCCATTTACAACCAGGGTCTATATGGTAAATTAAGGCAGGGCCTTGGATCCAAACAGAAAACATGTGACTCGACCGTTCACTAAACCACCCAAAACACTTTGAAACTCCACTTGAATGCAGATTCTAGACGGTACTCACAGCCTGTTTCATGTATAGCACATTTATTTAAATATTCGTGTTTTTGTAAAATTATTTAATGTGATACCTATGGTCTTCGTCTTCATGTGAGATAGGTGGGGCGGTGCCCTAGCACCCTCTATTGACGACCCGCCACTGTTTCAGACTACCTTAGATTATTTGTACTATCTATGTGTTGATGTGCTCTCACCTCTCCTTCCACCTGGAGCTCCTGCAGCTCTCTCTTGTATGTCCTCTTGCCAAGGGTCTCATAGATCTTGGTCATCACAGGGATCTTTTCACTGCCATCATTAATGACCATCTGACACTTGGGCTCAGGGAGATCTCCCATAAACCTCAGGACTGTGATCCACACCGCTAAAGCTGCCTGGAGGAAGCAAACGCACATTCTGTCGTTCAGCAGAAAGGGCTTCATTTCATAATTATTTCTGTTGTTACATTAACTCTTTCAGTGCCAGACAGTTAAGGGGCTAATAAGCCTTAAAAGTGCCACAGAATTTGGCCGTTTTTCAGTATTTCGCGTCGTTTTTATAATCGAAGTCTGAATCGTCATCAGAACTCATTTTCTAGCAGATGGGACTGTTTTGACAGATCGCTGTGTTTACGATATTACTACAAAATGGCCATCTAATTTGCATATGATTTCATTCATAAATTCATTCAAAAAATTTCCCGAGCAGAAAACGAAACGCGAGCTCTTCCTTGGTCAAAAACCGCTCGGTAACATCTGACCGATTGCTACTTAGATTCAAAACGCACCGGACGCAGCCGATTCATTATTGATCGTAATTTGCAAGAAGATTTGAAAGAACGTCATCAAAATGTGAGAAAGAAAAGGGGGTGGATGGTTTGTTTGTACACAAATATGGCGTGTTCTCCAAAGCCGATCTGATCGGCCCGTGGCACTTTAAAGGTTGTATTCGTAAAGCCGATTTAATCGGCCCATGGCACTGAAAGAGTTAAAGCTGTAGGAGACTTTCATCACCAATTTTTCATCAGATCTGTAAAACCCCATTCAAGTATCACGAATCCGTAAGTCTTTCTGTGATTACTCACCTGAATCTCTTGCTTCACGGTGAACAACTTCGAAGTGTACTCCACCATAAACAAACCATGTGTTTACAAACAGAGCCAGTAGGTAACTCGGGCATCTTCAGAATTTTGTTGCGACGTGCATTGTGGGAAGCGGAACTTCCACTTGTTTATGGTGGAGTACACTTCAAAATTGTTCACCGTGAGGCAAGAGATTCAGGTGAGTAATCACAGAAAGACTTACAGATTCATGATACTGAGACTATGACTCTGGTTTTACAGATTTGATGAAAAATTGGTGACGAAAGTCTCCCGCAGCTTCAAGTCAGAGGTGTCAAACAAACACGCTCCAAACCAGCCCAAGGGATGAATTGTTATTAGATATTAGCAAACAAGGGTGTCAAAACCCTTTTTAATTTCAGGGTCCACATACAGACCAATCTGATATCAAGTGGGTCAGACCAATAAAATATTATCATGATAACCTATAAATATTGACAACCCCAATTTTTCTGTTTGTTTTGGTGTAAAAAATAAAATTACATGAACATTTTGACATTTACAAACTATGCTTTCACAAAAAATGTAAATCACCTGAACAAATATGAACAACCTGAAATGTCTTACGAGAAGTAAGTATAATTTTAACAATATTCTGCCTGTTGCTAAATGTTTTGTGCATTTTTAGATCCACTGTGATCTGTAAGTTCATTTACACATGGAAGTAAAGTACATGTGTAAATGATAAACTGAGGCATAATATTGTTAAAATAAAGTTACTTTTCTTGAGAAATTGTTGTTTGTTTTCGTATCTAACAACTTCTGTAAACCACTGTGAGGTAACCTTGTTGATATTGGGCTCTACAGATAAAATTGAATTGAATTGAAGAAATTTCAGGTTGTTCATGGTACATAGTTCATGTGATGCACATTTTTAAAGGGTAGTTTGTCGATGTAAACAATTTCATGAATTTTCATAATTTCACTTTTTCACACTAAACATTGTTTATGGGCCATTGTTGTGTGGGGCCATGACATCATTTACTGTGTAACCCTGTTTGTGGCTCTTTCAATCAGGCGAAACATCTGCAGATGATCAGCTGAACCAGCTACCCTGATTGTCAGCCAGCTAGAAAAGACAGTCAGACGAACACCTCAGCAGACCCAGATGCAACCAACCCCTCCAACCACAGCGGGAGCCTTCTTTCTTTTTAGTTAACATTTAACTTAATTTCTTTTAGTTTGGCCTGGGGGTGGCCGGTGGTCAAACTTTTTGTTTTAGATTTAGTAGATAAGTTCTTTTCAGTTAGGGAGGGGGAGCAGCTTCTACGTGCCTATAGGGGGTGGCCTGCCTTCCCCCTCCATTTTATTTATTTTTGCCGGCACCTCCAGGTCCTTTTGGTTTGTTGAGTTCATTTTTGGTATGTATTGCCTTTTTGAGTTTGTTATTTTCTTAAATGACTTCATTGTTAATTCATTGGGTTACTTTTGTTTAATTTCATTAATAAAATCCTTAAAGTCATTTAATTTCTATGGTGTCCTTTCTTTATGTTGGGGTCTCCTTTCCCTTTGAGCCGATTTACTTTCTTATTGTATGGAGACTGTAACAGCCATTATTCTATTATTTTATTGGTCCATCCCTTTTGAGATCATATTTGGCTGTATGTGGTCCCTGGACTAAAATGAGTTTGACAGCCCTGCAATAAGTGATGAGAATGTAAGGGTTGAGGTCAAAGGTCAGCCTCACCAGCTGGTCTCCTTCATCCTCATGGAAGAGCAGCGGTTGTTTGAGTGGTCGTCTGATGTAGGTGTGGGTGGACACACCCTGGAAGTACGTGGCTGCGAACTTGGAGAACTTATACTCAGACAAATCCTCCTCTTCCTCCTCTGGTAACGGAGGAGCCTCATTCAGCACGTCTTCTGCTTCCTCACCACGAGGAGTGTTGACCAAGTCCTGAACAGCAGAAAGACAAACACAGATGTATAACATATATGTATGTATCTAACAGTATTTACAACAGGGGTGTCAAACATACGACCAAAGGGTCCAATCTGACCTGTGGGACCGATAAATACTGACAACTCCAAATGTTTTTGTTTTAGTGTAAAAATAATAAAGTAAAATTACATGAAAATGTTTACATTTACAAACTGTTTTTTCACAAAAAATATGAACAACCTGACATGTCTCAAGAGAAGTGCAATTTTGACAGTCTTCTGCCTGTTACTAAATGTTTTGCCTTTGTAGATCCACTGGGATCTGTAAGGTGTAATGTGCATGTGTAAATGAAAAACTGAGGCAGAATATTGTTAAAATTCCACTTATTGTTCTTTAGAAATTTCAAGTTCTTTATGTTCTTCACATTTTTTTAAAAGATAGTTTGTAGATGTGAACATTTTCATAATGTAATTTTACTTAAACACACAGAAAACTTTGGAGTTGACATAGTTTACATTAGCTTATAATGCCTGTTATTTTTCTCTCCTTCACTGTGGTTCTCCCTCAGGTTTCTCTTTTCCCACTGGGTTTTTTGGAGATTTTTCTTGCTGAGAAGGAGGGTCTAAGGACGGGGGATGCCCGGGACATTGATCCATTTGGTTCACTGACTGTTTACTAACTGATTACTTGACCGTTTGCTGATTTTCATTGTGTGTGTGTTTTTTGTTTTTTTTTTTTAAATCAACAAATTCTGTAAAGCCCTGTGAGGCAACTGTTGTGATATTGGGCTCTATAAATAAAACTGAATTGACTCCTCCTCCTCCTCATCATTCTCCTCCTCCTCCTCATCATCATCGTCCTCCTCCTCAACACAGTAATCAATATCTAACATCGACTGCTAAGGGCCCTATTATCAATGTACATATTACACATTTCAGACATTGATTACAGCTTAATTAGGTCACATTTATTTCCAAATATTGTTGAGTTGCTGACCCCTGACCTAAAGGCTCATCAGTATCTGGACAGTTCAATGCTGATATTTATTGTAAATCATGTTTACGTACTTCAAATCCAGCCGGTGCTTCTCCATCCTGATTGGTCAACGGCCCTGTGTTGCCCAGGAAACCAAACATGCGGTCCACCATGTCCGAGTGGTCGACGGGCTGCTCCTTCTCCCTCTCCATCTGCTCCAGCAGCTCCTTCTTCCTCCTGGCCTCCTCCTTCTCCTCGCGCTCCCTCTCCTCCTGCTGCTGGGCCAGCTGGACCAGACGCTCCTGGTGTTTCCTTTCGGCCTCGGCCTTGGCCCGCCGAGCCGTCATCTGGTTCCTCAGTTGCTCCTCCTCAGCCAGGCGCTGGCGCTCGGCTTCCAGGCGACGCTGCAGCTGTGAGGGGAGGAAACACAAGGAGAGGGGTTCACAGAGGGAGGCAGGAGGTGTGTGTGGATCAGCACTGGGATTAACATGTCTGCTCACAACTAGTGCAGATGAACCGAAGGGGGACAGGAAACGAACCTGAAGTGGGAAGTTCTAAGAGAACTGTCTCTAAGTATAACCTGACAACAGTAAACAATTCAGAGCAGGGGTGTCAAACTTCAGGGGCCACATACAGCCCAGTTCAGTCTCAAGTGGGTCAGACTAGTAAAATTATATACAATAATAGCCTATGAATAACGACAACTCCAATTGTTTTTCTTTGATTTAGTGCAAAAAAGGTAAAAGTAGAGTATTGAAAATGTTTAAATTCACAAACTACCCTTAAACAAAAAATGTGAATGACCTGAACATTCACAACCAACCTGAAATTTCTTAAGAAAAATAAGTGCAGTTTTAACAATATTATGCTTCAGCTGATCATTTACACACATGTGCGTTCCAATTTACAGATCACAGTGGATCTACAAGTACACTAAACATTGAATAACAGGCATCTGGAACTGAACAATATCATTTAATGTTTTGTGTCTTTTTTGCACTTTGAAAATTCATCATGTGGGCTGAACTGAACCCTTTGGAGGGCCAGTTTTGGCCTGTGGGCCACATGTTTGACACCCCTGATTTGGAGTATTCTCACAGCTGACAGTGTACAGTACCTCTGTTCAATGTGATGCTGATATTTTGTGGGGAGACCAGCAGAACCAAACATATACAATATAAAGCACATCTAACAGCAGCTGTTCTGGTACTCCAGCTGCTCCCACAGAGCCCACCCTCACCCACCCTCACCCATCTTACCCACCTGCCTCCTTCCTTGTTGCCTCACTGGAACTGCACTGGAACTGGACTTGCACTGGAATATTTATTTGATAATTCTAACAAAAAAAGCTATTTACATTCTGTCGACTAGATCAGGGGTTCCCAAAGTGGGGGTCTTGGGATGCCAAAAGGGGGTCGCAAGATGATTTTCAGAAACCTCTTGAGGTGATCCTTGAGGTGGTTATGACTGATTAAGGACAAGATTGTTGCAACTGTACTTTGGAGGGCAGATATTGATAATGTGAGTTTCAAGGTGCATTAGGAAGTGCTTTTACTTTGAAAGCGCAAAGGTTTCATTAAAACAGCATGAACAACAGCTTATCAGTGACAAACAGGTGAGGGATTGTTGGGCCTACAGGTTTGACTAATGTTGTTAAATTAATAAAAATAAACATAAAAAGGCCACACAGCCTACATAACCATTAACATACACGCTGCCTTGAACCCCTGCACAAAAAACAGAACACAATGATTAAAATGTCAAGTACCCACAAGGCAATACGACAAGTAGGGCTGCACGATTTTGGCAAAAAAAAAAATCCCGATTTTTTCGTCTAAAAACTCGATTTTCGATTTTGATTTCGATTTTTGGGTAAAACTACAAAAGATAACAGAAGTCAGCATGTCGTTTTCATGAGCAGCCCACAATGCAAGGCACTGCTCTGACCTCAAATCTGTGATGGGATCACGTGATGAACCCACAGAAGTTTATTTTTTCTTAATTAAATCTTTACTGAATGAAGTAGAGTATACAAACAATGTATACAACCAGAAAATAACATAAGTTTGCCAGGGGGGATACACTATAATACAATGTCCAAATCAGAGCAAATACTTATGTTTTTTACAGCCTT
The DNA here is from genome assembly GCF_902148855.1 of Sphaeramia orbicularis. Classification (NCBI taxonomy): domain Eukaryota; kingdom Metazoa; phylum Chordata; class Actinopteri; order Kurtiformes; family Apogonidae; genus Sphaeramia; species Sphaeramia orbicularis. Next base: position 3,486,619 of record NC_043970.1, on the reverse strand, counting down.
TTTGTTTCCAGATTTATCTAACAGCTTTAAATAAAGTTCAACATCTTTCAAAAAATAAATAAAATTTGGTTTTGTGTTACAGAACTAACATTTGTGAATGAAAAATTTAGCAAGAGGACTAAATTAATTATTTAAAAATTTTATATATATATATATATATATATATATATATATATATATATATATATATATATATATATATATGTGTGTGTGTGTGTGTGTGTGTGTTTGTGTGTGTGTGTGTGGGTGTTGTTGTTTTTTTTAATTTGATTTGATTTTTTTTTTTTTTCTGGGTATCTGGGCCCACAGAAGTGATACCAATGTAAGTCAGTGACAGGCATCAGTCGTGCGTGCGTGGACCACGTTAATATGAGTGATCCCCATATGGTTCTATTTAAACTGGGGGATCCGTGTGTGGAATAGACTGACCCAGGACACGCTGGAGGGATTCTATCCCTGGAGCAGGTGGATGTGTGTGGGCACAGGGCTGTGTGGGCTCCTCTGCTGAGGCTGATGACCCTGAGACCCAGACCCGGTTCGGAAGAAGACAGTACGGTACGGATCCGGGACAACGGAAGATGAGTGATCCGCATGCAGTTCTATTTCAGTTGCGGGATCCGTGCGTGACGCCACGGCTTACAATGCTATATGTACTGTGGGCTCATGAACACATTTAAAGTCCGGTCATTACACGGACTTCTGTGACAGACCGCTGCCACTGATAGGAGGAGGAGCCTACGGGAGCCCGCAAGCGTGCGGCCCGCAGGCACGAGAGAGATGAAATCGATTTTACGATTTCCCTTTTTTAAAAATCGTCCTAATTAAAAAATCCAATTTCGATTTAAAATCGATTAATCGTGCAGCCCTAACAACAAGTATACCACAGTATCATTGCGTGACTCCTGAGCGCATGTTTTTTTAATGTTTCAGTCACTTCTAGGATATTGGGGGTCACCAGTCTCTGGCACCGATATTTTGGGGTCGTGAGTTGAAAAGTTTGGGAACCCCTGGACAAGATAATGAACTGAGATTAAAGAAACGTGTACAGAACCAGTCATTTATTTCAAGTTTAGATTCAATTTCAGAAACAGGACATGAGGCAGTGAACAGACACTTGAAGAGTCATTGGAGTAATTCACATGACAAACAATGCAACCAAGTGGAAACAAGAAGAAGAAATAAAGGTTGAATGGTGACAGACGAGGGCCAGGCCAGGATCACATGGGAGGATTCACGAAACATTTGGCAATATGATGTGGACGCTGTTTAGGGGTGGGAATCCAAAACCGGTTCTGACTTAGAACTGGTTCCAACTGATCAATTCCATCAAATTTGCACGTCTCCAACATTATCAGTTCTTCTTAACGACTCTCTCATTTCCCAGCACAACATTTTCTGGTTTTCCCTACGTCGCATCACAGTACATTACGTAATGGGCTCTATGTGCAGCCCTACTACTTCCTGAACTTCAGGTGGGTCCTTTATTTCCCGTCTTTCATTATTGGACACACTGATTAATCCAGGTGTGCCTAATTAATGAGAAGTCACAACAAGAAGCAGCAGACACACCTGGATTAATCATATTGTTTTTGTTGTTGTACTGCACAGGTCATATTACAGCATCTGACCTGAAAAAAAAATTAAAATTCTACTGTCCCTGTATGTCAGTGTCATGTTCTGTCTGAATCAATCTCCCGTTGAATTTGTGAGGTTGTCAGGTTCTGTTCTATGTTCGAGTCCTGTGGTCTGGATGCAGGACATCAATCCATATATGACTTCTATCAGTGATCAATAGGAACCATATTGATATCTCTAACCATTTACATGTTATAAATCATCACAATATGGACCATTAGAAGGAAAGGCACATTTTCATATTTAAAAAATTCGTCAAAAATCAAAAAATCTAAATTAGTCAAAAATGTGAACAAACGTTGTGGATATTGTCCCAACAAAGCTACATGAAAATTCTAAATTAATCCAAACAGTAGATTGAGAAAAAAAGATTGTTGAAATATAGACTTTGGTGACCTTGAGTTTGACCCTTCAAGGTCACTCAAGGTTAAAGGTCATGGACCCAAATGAAAGTCCATATATGACTTCCTATCAGTGCTCAATAGGAACTATACTGATATCTGGAACCATTTAAATGTTATAAACTACCAAAATATGGCAAATTTTTAATATTTAAAAAATCTAACAAAAACTCAAAAATCAGAATTTCTCAAAACTGTTAACAAACTTTGTAGACACCATCCCAAGAAAGATACATGTAAAATGTGAAATGAATCCGACTAGTAGTTTCATCAGAGAAGATGTTTGAAGAAATTGCTAACGAAGACGACGGCGGAGACAAAGGCGACGGCGGATACAATGCCTTCACATCAGCTCAAAGCCCATTGGCCGGTGATAAAAACCTCCCGTTTAATCCTGGCCTTACATCAACACATAGATAAGGCTGTGACACATGCGGGTCCATTCCTTCAGCACCAGTAGGCCTGTCGTTCACACACGTTAACCACATAACTCAAGTAGCAGTAGTAAATATAACAGCATGTTACCTCTGCCCTGAGCCTCTGGCAGAGACGCCGGGCGATCATGCCTCTGGTGTAGGCCTGGATGGTCACCACAGCACGGAGGCGCCGCCAGAAAGTCTGCCGGATCAGGAAACCACGGCAACGGGCTTGGATGAGAGTAATACGACGGCGTGTCATGCGATAGCTTTTGTAATACTTCCTGGACCTGTAAACAGCCTGGAGGCGCACGAAGCCAGACTTAATCTGAAGGACAGAAAGGACAGAACATATGATATTAGACGTACACAGGTCAAACCCTTATGAACACCTATCGTCTTTTACTCACCAATAAATTCTACAATACATCTTAAAAATGCGCAAAACTCACAATTTGATAATTCTTCTTGCACTGATATCCCCTCCAGAACTTCTGAATAACAGTCACTGCTTTCCTGATTCTGAGGAAGTTATTCCTGATGAAACAAAGAGGAAAACTTATCACAGAGCGTCAGTTAAGTTATTCCACATCTTTGTACTTGGGATGTCCTCTGATCAGATTAGATTTAGTCACAATATCAGGTTGATCTGGGCCCTCTTCTGGGGGGGGGTTAACAAGCTTCCTGCCCCCTCAAATTAAAGTTTCTAAAGGTAGGGAAAAGGAAAATGAGCTGCACAAGAGCAGGAGGCTTAGAAGAATTAGTAAAGCGTCTATAAGTTTTTCTTTCACTTTATGGTCTGGTAGTGATGCGCGAGTCGGGTGTTTTTTCCAACCCGCTGGGCTTTTGTGGAATTATTAGCCTCGCCCCAACCTGCCCCGTGAGTAACCTGCTGATCACTACCATACAGCACGGCACGTACCCCCATATAATACCTGGACGGACTTGTCCATAAATGTGCTACAGAGGTGCAAACATATGGCCCGTGGGCCAAAACCAGCCCGCCAAAGGTTCTAATTTGTCCCACAGTATGAATTTGGAAAGTGCAAAAAATTATACTAAAGTTAAGAAGAGTCACAACGTGTTATACTTGTTTTAGTTCAGGTTCCACATTCAGCCCAATTGTGATCTCAAGTAAAATAATAGTAAAATAACCTATAAATAATGACTCCAAATTTAAATCAAAATTTCATTGAAAAAAGTTGTTATCGGATCAGTAACGGCAAAACTAATCCTAAAAAAAGTCCTTGGTAGAACTTCAGACATTACCTCAAAAGTAATGGAATACATGTGGCACGGCACCTTTAACACTTTTCATTCATTTATTTTGGAGCCACCAGTTAATTTTTGTTACTTTAAGCATTCGTAGAAATGGTTTGTTAGAACATTATGGTTTCACAACACAGACGACCTTTACGATATGTTATGTGTCACTGTGTTGTTTGCCTGTTTAATCTGTCCTGTCTTGCAGGGCCCTCGGTGAACGAGCAATCATCTGATTATATACACCTGCTTAAGATGTGGGCTGGGCCCATATAAAGGGCTCTTTCTGCTGCTCTCTCTCTCTCTCTTCCTCAGCTCACTGGCAGACCACAGCACAGTTGTTTTTTGCTGTTTGTTTGTTTTTTCCTTATTCTTTGCTTATGAATTAATCCTTTTTTTTTGCATTCAATGTGGTGTTATGTGTCCTCTGTATGTTGCGGCTCTGAGCCGGCCATAACAGATATATAACATGTAATTCTGCTTTCAAAAAGTGTTGTACAGAAACGGTTTATTTCATCCTTATTGTTATTACCTCTCTCTGAGCCCACGCACAGACTTCTGGATGAGGATGACCTTGTCTGTGATGGCTTTGTCCCTCTCAATCTCCAGCTGCATGTCATGATGGTCCTGATAAACAGCAAAGGTGAGTTAACTTATGGACATGGTGATTTAAGGTCCAGTAGTGTTGGGTTTAACATTACTGTCATTTTATTGAATAACAATGAGAACCTTTAGGAAAATCTTGGTCTTTCCGATCTGCCAGTCGTTGTGTTTCCCCAGTCTGGCCTGAACGATCTGCTGACACGTCCCTCGTAGGTCCTCCTGGAAGGGCAATGAATGATGTAAATGTTAGCACTCCAGGACAAATTGTAACCATACAAACATATACCAGAGTTGAGTTGAGTTTAACAGCATAAAGATACAAAGCAGAAAGTAAGACACTCATTCATATGACATTGGACACATATGACAAACAGTACATTAGTACATGCATATATGGTACATTACACACTAATTTATCTACATTTCTTTTAATTACACACTTATTTATTTACATTTCTTTTAATTATCATACTGATAATATTTGTCAAGTATATTGTACAAATTACTGTTGTAATTGTGTTTAACAGAATGTTTATATTATATACTGTGAGTGTATATCTATCGATCGATCGATCAATCGATCGATCGATCGATAGATAGATAATTCATTTATTTTTTTTCTTTGTAGTATTGATAATTTCTTGCCTCCTACTTTTCTCGTGCTTGCATGAAGCAACTGTAGCACACAATAATTTCTCCTGGGATTAGGAAAGTATTCTGATTTCTGTTTTCCCAAAAATGTTACATGCAGCCAATGAAGACTCTCAATTATTCAGACACAATCAGTAAAATCTTGTGATGATACTGATGAATCCGATCAAGCAAAAGTGAACATCAACATGAAAAAGTAAATTTCCACACATCTTTTATCAAGTGGGCTCATTTTTTAGCTAAATATCTTTTTTATGGAACTGTTCTCCTTCTTAAAATACCACTTGTACAAAAAAGTTACAACTGATTTTATGGATTGTACTTTTTACACCATAGCCATGCCTCAGATATAAAAATATAGCTCGAATTTGACGCTAAGAATTTGATGTAAAAATTTTTAAAATTTATTCAATCTGTCACATTTAATAAGACTATATATGAACTGTTAACGAGAAATTACTTTTTATTTGTACTTTACCTATATCAGTATGGACCACCACAAGTTGTAAATAACACTGTGTTTGTATTAAAGATGTTAAATACAGGTAAATCATTGTGATTATATCTGGCTTGATTTAAAAATAAGTCAACATTTTGGGTGATTCATCCAATGGTAAAGAGTCGTCCCCATGTTACTATGGCAACCTGTCCACATCTTACCACATTCTCATGTCAATAAAACACAGACCTTTCAATATTTTAGTCCAACATTTATTTTGAACATAGTTGAACATAATATCTAAAAGGTTTTGTCTGACTTGACATCAATTTGTCAAGAACCGCATGTTTTGAATGTTTGCGTAAAGCTTAAAAAATTGATACCCGTATAAAGTCCACGTGTTACTGAGCAGTAATTTAACATTTTTCACCTAAAACTGTTATCTCCTCAAATTTAGTTATACATAATGTTGAAGTGCTTATAAATACCTACTCAAACATGTATAACACATGCATATAAGTTACTCTGCTTACATGACAGAGACTGTTGAACACCAAAAGTGTCCACATATTACCACTTGATCGGACCCTGATATTAAAAGATGGAACAGTCAACAGTCAACAGTGGCTGAATGGTTGTAGTCGGCAGTGCTTTGACCTGTAAGTGTGCGGGCTTGACTCCAGGCATCAGGACTCTGTAGCGTTCCACAAACTCAGCAAAAGTGTATCTGATGGGATAACCTGCCCGTCGAATCCGGATGGTCTCCATCATGCCGGAGTAACGCAGCTGACGAATACACAGCTCTCTGTCAAATAACTGAGGACACACACACACACACACACACAAGTGGACACACATTAGTTCACTACAAAGATGTTGACCTGTGGAGTTGAACTGAAGCTGTATTGTGGTCATTATGCAGAATTTATCTCCAACAACACACACTGATCACACTCACCATGGGCTTCTTGAGCTCATTGGGTTTTATACAGCGAATAAAGAATGGCTGGCACACACTCAGAGTCCTCATCAGCATCTCCAGGGAACGTTTGAACTGACTGCTCAGAGTGGGGGAGCGTTTCCTGGTCTCAACACCCTACGGACACAAACACACAAGGATCTGAAACATCCGTCCATTACAAATACTACAGCTCATTTTCTGAAATAAAGGAGGCAGTGTGGGAGATTCTTGCATATAATTATACTGGTGATTCTCCATATTTTTGTTGCTACGAACAAATTCACAATAGATTAAAATGACAAAGCAATCACACAAACTGAGCAGCACTAGCAGAGACCTCAGTTCTCATCTGAAACACAAACTCTGAGCTCTGGCACAGATTGATTTGGATTTATTTTTCAGTTTTCATTCATCAATGGTCACAAGATGCCTGGATTAACATGTGCTAGAAATCTGTGTAAAAATCTGGAAAAACAGTCATGATTATATAGACAGTTTTCCTAAAATTATCTGCTAGACTGCTAATAGATTCAAAGATTCAAAGTGTTTGTCATGTGTACAGTAGAAACAGGTTTCCCTGTACAATGAAAATCTTACTTTGCCGTCCACACTCAATACCAAAAGAATTTAAAGTGCTCATATTTATCTAAACCCACTTCTATTAGTCTTTGGTTCATTTATTTTTTATATTTGGACCCTAATAGTTCATGAAGTTTGAATTTGAACCCTCCAGGTGCTGCAAAACTATCTTTATATTTATTTGGGCAAAAATCGAGTAGATTTCTCCAACCTGTTTCAATTCCTACTTAATTAGCTAATTAGCTAATTAACTAGTTACATCATGGCATTTTCCCATATAAGGTCCAGACTTCAGACAAACATTTCTCAGAGTACGACATTTTTGTTCAAAGCTGAGATGCCTGAGTATATCTTGCTTATAATGCCCTTGTTATTCCCTGATTTATAATCATTAGTAAAAACGACCAACAATTAGTAAATACGACATAATTGTTTGTCGTCATCAGCGGTTGTAGTCCATACTGAAAATATGTCCAAAGTTGGAGCCGATTACATAAAATGTTCAGTTGTTGGTTGAACGGGATAGAGCAGCACAGCCAACAACCTGGAGGGGGCGGGGCCTGAAGTGGCTCATGTGCATTTAAAGGGCCAGTGCTCCAAACCACCTTTCTGGTGTTATTACTCAGAAATAGGGTTGAAGATAGACCTGTGGAGTTGAATGAATGAAGAATTCAGACCCAAACAGAGCATGGAGACCACAGGGAAATGTTTTAAAATGCATAATTCCATTTAAAAAAGCAAAATATCACTCCTTTAAACATACACAACACGAAAAACAGGGTCAGGGAGTCACAACTTGCATAGGAAAACATATGCACTATCACACAGTATAGATGTGTCTGCATATAAGTTACACCTGTTTAAGCAGGTAGCAACTTTGAAGTTACTGAGCTAAGAAAAGGGTCCACTTTTCCCAATGTCCGTCCCCTACGTCCTTTTGTAGCCTCAGATTCTAAGTGAACTGCTCTGTATGATGTAACTGATTCACAATATTTAGAAAGTTGTCCACAGAAGGCCCATGGTTTTGAAGACAGCATCTCGTCATAGCTTTCTTGATCGCTGCCATAAAGATCTTCTGTAAATATGAATCATTCTTGTTTAAATCCTCTGGGGGAGGTCCAAGGTATAGTGTGGGAAAGGACATATTAACCTCAAAGCCTAGTGTTTTGGAGATTGTTTTGGACACTTCCTCCTAAAACATCCTGATAAAGGGACAGAACCAGAATATATGAGCATGGTCCTCCATTTTTCTACTGCACCTCCAGCATGGCAGTGGGGTCCCAATCTGTCTAGATTTTTGTTTAGGGGTTATGAAATAATGAGTAATGTCTTTCCAGCAGAAGTCTCTCCAAGGTGGCAAGTTTGTGAAAGAGATTTTCGTTTTCCATATTGTGTTCCATTTCCTGTTATTTCCATATTCACCTTTTCTCCCACTTTTAATGTATATTATTGAATTTTTGTTCAAAGCTGAGATGTCTGAGTATATCTTCCTTATAATGCCCTTGTTATTCCCTGATTTATAATCATTAGTAAATACAACATAATTGTTTGTCAGCAGCAGTGGTTGTAATAAAAACTGAAAATATGTCCAAACTTGGAGCCGATTACATAAAATGTTCAGTTCTTGGTTGAACGGGACAGAGCAGCGCAGCCAACAACCTGGAGGGGGCGGGGCCTGAAGTGGCCCATGTGCATTTAAAGGGCCAGCGCTCCAAACCACTTTTCTGGTGTCATTACTCAGAAATAGGGTTGAAGATGGACTTGTGGAGGTGAATTAACGAAGAATTCAGACCCAAGCATAGCATTTACAGTTTATGTAGAAGGAAATGTTGGAAAATGAAGAATTCTATTTAAAAAAAGCAAAATATCACTCCTTTAAGATGTATAAAAATAGAAATAGAATAATTTAACTAGAAACAAAAAAAAGTTGCATTTAAGAATGACATGCAAAGAGAATGAGCATAAAAATATGAATGATAAAAAAACTACTATTACTAAGTAAATATATATTTACATTAATGTGCAATGTATGAGTAATTGTGCAAACTGTCAGAGATGAACAGGATGATATACGTGCAACTATTGAGTTTCAGGCGTATAAACAATATCACAGTAGAGACAGGTGGGGTGTATTTACCCCAGTAAGCACATAATCTCCTTTTTGGAGGTGACAGCAAATAAAAATAAGATGCGGAACACTTTTTTAGTCAATGGGAGCTGTTGCAGTCTGGACAGCTTCACCACGGTAGCGCTAAAACACTAAGGCCTCTCTCTCTCTCTCTCTCTCTCTCTCTCTCTCTCTCTCTCTCTCTCTCTCTCTCTCTCTCTCTCTCTCTCTCTCTCTCTCTCTCTCTCTCTCTCTCTCTCTCTCTCTCTCTCTCTCTCTCTCTCTCTCTCTCTCTCTCTCTCTCTCTCTCTCTGTGTGTATAATGTCAGTGCAGTTTCCAAAAATATTTGGTGATTGTGAGGTGAATTTGCAGCTGAAGAAGCAGACGAGCTATGTGAGATTAACATCCACAATGACAGAGTCAGAAGGAACTGGGACATCCTGAGGCTCCTCTTATCGGGACAAGAATAATCTTTCAGGGAACATGATGAATCCATAATGCACCAAATACAGAGGACCACTTATAAGTGTTAACACTGAGCTGAGCATGCTGACCTGAGGCATCATCGGGAAAAATTCAAAATAATCTAATATATGCAGTGGCCAAGGTTCTAAAAGACTGAGTTACTGACGTCAGTTGTCTCATTGATGCTAATCTCCACATAGCAAAGTTCTCAGGTGTGTGACTGACATGGAGAGATTCTCATGTTACAGATAAAAAAAAGTTCCAGTGTCCCTGTATGTCAGCGTCCTGTTCTATCTGAATCAATCCCCAGGTGAATGCGTGAGGTTGTCAGGTTCTGTTCTATGTTCCAGTCCTTTGGTCTGGATGCAGGAGATCAATCTCCCAATACAAGTGGGTGGTACTGTCCCTGGAGGAGAACTCAGTTAATTCAAAGTCATTATATGACTTCTACCAGTGATAAATAGGAACCATACTGATATCTGTAACCATTTACATGTTATAAACCATCAAAATATGGACCATTTCTCTGAACTGTGAACAAACTTTGTAGATATTGACCCAAGGAAAATACAAAGAAAACCTGAAGTGAATCTGACCAGTAGTTTTGTCAGAGAAGATTTTTGAAGAAATTGCTGATGAAGATGACAACAAAAATGACAACAAAGATGACAACGAAGATGACTGCTATGAAGACGATGACCAAGACGACAACGGAGACGATGGCAACAAAGATGATGACAAAGATGACGATGAAGACGACAACAACGAAGACGACGAGGAATACGATGACAGACCAGTCTGGACACAGCGCCCTCACAATAGCTCATGGCCTACCAGCCAGTGAGATACTAACAATGAACCCAGGGTGTAGCAGGGTCGGTTCTGGACTTGCTGCAGAGCTACAACTGTAAATCCAAATTGGAGGCCTAGTGCTTTGGTGGGGCTGTCATGAAGTCCTCCAGGCCTTCCTTGTGCATTATTATCCACACACTTTGGACCTATTGATTCCCAGGGAGCATCAAAAATCTAAGAATCTAAGACACTTTTTGCAAATCTCAGTGAGTGAGTGAGCTGTTTGTTACTGTTTGAGGAGTATTGGGTCATGCACATAGTGGTTCACATCTGAAAATGTGTGTCATTCATAAGTATGTGGCTGCGTTGGCTGTACTAGGGATGTGTACAGTTTGTGTATGTGGTTTAGTATCATTTACTGAAACTCTGTACCACTACTTTTGGTCCACTGACGTGTTTATGAAAATAAATCTATTAAAACTAAAATTAAAAATTCTCTCTACTAGAAATTTCATATCATCAAAATTAATAGTAATATGGTAATATAGTTATTCAAAATTAGATTTAAAATCATATTTTTTCCTGCTATAACAATGAGAAGTTACATTAACAACACAGATGATTAACCCACAAAGACCCAAAAAGACTTTTGTGTTTGTTTAATTTATTAAAATTAATTATAAAGATCAATATAAAATTTTATTTTTCTCTCTATTTAATCTTTCTTAAGTGATTTATCACCATTCATCATAATATTATCCTCTTCATTTTGCATTTTTTCTGTGAAAATTAGATATTTTCCTATATTTAATTTACTGACCATGTACTTTAATCATCATGCTGAGATAACATTTGAGGGTTATTATACCAAAAACAGAGAAAACTTGAGAAAAAGTGACACTTTCAGCAAAGATATCATGAACATAAACCCAGTGTGTCCATCCACTGTCAATGATCCAACTCCATGGGTTTTACTAGGGAATCAATGTGTTTCCATGGTAACTACGGAGCCGCTGAACGTCCAAATGGGTCATATCTGATGACCATGAAAAGATGAAGAACTGTATCACAAGAACTGTAGTACACCAATGATTTACATGTATTGATAGGATTAGTGGCTCTAAAGTTATTAAACATTTTAGATCAGTAGATGCTTTTGGTCACTGGTGTGTATTTGGGTCTTTATGAGGTATTTGAATAAATATTTCACTGGTACTTTACTGCACTGTTAGCGTAACACCATTCCTATCTGATGTTAAGAATCTGGTTTCGATCAGCTCTATATGTAAAGTGTCATGAGATAACTTTTGTTATGATTTGATGCTATATAAATAAAATTTGATTGATTGACGTTAGCATTAATTTTTTTTTGATTATATGGTTTGTCAACTGTCAAATCGTGTGTTCATGCATTAACAAACACAGCTGTACATATGTTCATTTATTTGGTAAAAGAATTAGCAGTGTGGGTTAGTATTATGTAATTACAATACCTACTACAGTATTAAATGCTGGTGTTGGATTATAAGGTCTGACAACTATCCTGCTCATTTTTTAAAAAGCTGAGCATATTTTTGTACATTACATGAAGTTGACATTACTTTAGAAGTATGAGTGTTAACATTTGGTAAGTAGCTGAAATTATATGTCAGTGTTTAGTATACCAAATCCTCTTTAGCAGCGCAGTCAGTGTTTTCAGTGAGTTAGTGGTAATATTAAATTGGCAAGTGTCATCCCTCACTCTTCCATAGAAGGTAAACTATTAACGCTGTTAGAGCCTGATTTACTTTGGAAAGCTTCCTTTTTGCTTCCTGTAGGGTTCCTGCAGAATCGGAAGCACACTTGGGGGCTTCCATCAAACCGACTTTCATTTTGGTTTGATCTAATTTTCTATTATTTTCAATAAACCTTAGTTTATTTGTTACTTGTCGTCTTGTGTCCATTATTATAGTAGTAACAACGCTCTGAGGGTTTGATGAAAGGAAAAACCCTGAAATTAAAAAAATATATATCTAAAGTAATTAAGAAAAAAAATATTAATAACAATTGCTATATTATTGAAGAAGAAAAGTCATGTCATCATAGTAAAGAACTTGAGTTAACCAAAGTCACAAAGACAATCAGTGGAAATTAAATGTCTTGAAATTATTTAGACTTTTTTTAGGAGGGCGTGAACTTCTGACTCTTCTTCATCTCTGCAGGTCTGTCACACCTTAACACTTGCAATGTTTGTTTTTTTCCTCACATCAGTTTAAGGCATCATGATTAAAGACTAGGGATGTAATGATATGAAATTTTCATGTCACAGTTATTGTGACTAAAATTATCACGGTTATCATTATTATCGCAAGTAATGTTGAAATGTGTTCAAAATGTTCAAAAAGCACTTATACACACACTGAAATATTTTAACAAAGTTGTATTTTGAAAAATAAATAAATTAAATTAAATAATAGCCACAATGTACTTTCTGTTGGAAGAAACACTCAAATATTAACATGTAAACATGAAATATACAAATGTGCATTAAAGATGGCACCTTATGGCCATTGTTTGACCATTTTCCATATCAAGTTTGAGTTGTTTTAGTTTCTTTTCCATAGATAGATAGATAGTCAGTCTCTCTCTCTTTGTGCACTTCGACAGGGTCTCTCTCTCTCTCTTTCAAAGTGTGGTAATCAAACACGATTATCATGATAATTAGAATTTAAATGGTAATACTAACCGTCGGGAATTTTACCGCGGTTTATCGTTATACCAGTAATCGTTACATCCTTACTAAAGACTAGACACAGCCTCAAATTAGAGCAGTTCAGATTTTTGACATCAAAGACCAAACAAAGGCACACACATGATTACTCCAGAACTACCACAAAACAACACACAGGACAAAACAGACACAGTTTGAAACCTCTGCTCAGGCCTCCTTCTGTCAGCAAAGCCAAACCAAATCCAACCACTAACAGCTTCATTAAGGGCCTTTCAGATGACCCTGTTTAGGGCTTTAGCTGGAAGTGAGGACTGAGAAGAATGTGTCAGGGAATCTATCTACACATGGATTTGTCATGATTTTAAAGTTGAATCTCCCCAAATCAACCCACTGTTCAGTCTGGTTTCTACTCAACAGATATCACACCTGCTGAACTAACAGATAGATCTGGGGAAGGTGGTGGCTGCTGCCTGTTGGAGGTGCACCATGGGTATTTGGACTCGAGGGTTTTATTAAGTGAAGAGAACACGAACACACAGGCTTTAGAGAGCACGAGCTGCTTTTGGCCTTTGATTACCTTGGGAGCAGGGGTGCTGGGCTGCTGATAGCCACACAGAAACTGAAGTCAGAGAGAAGACAGAGGAAGAGACAGGAGACGAGAGATTGAGACGAAGAATGGGCTGTTTTTTGTTTGTTTTTTTTAAAGCTAAAACCATGGGGAAAAAAGTGAACTGACACAAAAAGTCCTTCAATGTAAAAATGAAGGTCACAAAAATCATCAACAAGTATTCGTGTGTTTACTTTACAAGAGGACTTGTGCGATGATATTTGTTGGCCTCACCATAGCTACATCAGCCTGGAAGATCTGCTTGATGAACTTGTTCTTGGATGAGTGGACGAGCTGGATGATGTCATTGTGGAGGCTGTCCCGGTTCTTCTCCAGGAACCCTGAGAGACAAGGTCAAGGTCAGGTTTATTTACATAGAACGTTTAAAACAATGCGAAGTGCCCAAAGTGCTGTACAAAGATATAGGTAACAAGTGAAAAAGTAGGCGGAGATTACTAATACCCCCACCCGGTTGCACAACACTTTGCCCCTCCTGGTCACTGATACCCCACCTACCCAGGGATTCATTTGATTGAGAGAAAGGTATACAGTATGTAAAGAACATGTGTGTGAAACAAGGTTATTATCGTTAATGAAAACTAACGAAATGACGAAAACTAGAATTGAAAAAACATTTTCGTTAACTGAAATAAATAAAACTATAATTAAAAGAAAAAAAATGATAACTAACTGAAACTGTATTTTGTGCTTACAAAACTAACTAAAACATATAAAAATTATGGATAAAATTCCCTTTGTTTTCGTCTTTGTCAATGTCGGATTGATATGAAAGCGATTTATTTCGCTCTAGCAATTTTAGCTAGCGGCACCATATGACACTTCACTGTCTGTCACTTGTTGTCACTTGTGGTGTAGAGTCATCTTCTGGTCCCCACTCTACCTGGAAACATGGAGACTAAAGTTGGGAGAAAGTCTGGGATTTATTTGAATACAACGGCGAAGAAGATAAGATATAAAAAAAAAAACCTAAAACTAAACTAAATCTAAGCATTTTGAAAAAAACGAAAACTAATAAAAACTAGCAAACCTGCTCTAAAAACTAATTAAAACTAACTGAATTAGAGAAAAAAAAAGTCAAAACTAAATAAAACTACACTATAATAAAAAATCCAAAACTATTATAACCTTGGTGTGAAATTTGAAAAGAACTGGGTGAATAATATCTGAGAAATCGGGTTGGACAAATTGTCTAAGTTGAAATTAAAAAAAAAAAAAAAAATTGGCTAAAATATACTATTATTATTTGGAAAAAAAAAAAGAACAGGACGCACCTCTAGTCTCATAATGCACCACACCAGCAAAGTGTTGGATTCCAAACTGGGTCTCATAACTGTTCTTTGGAGGGATGTAGTAGGAGTTGAGCTTGTGCTGTGAGTTCAGCTTATACAGCATGGTAGCATCAGTACCCTGAGAAAACAGAAAGAACAGACAAGGTCAACCTGACACTGAAGACAATCTGAAGTTTAGAAGTGCCTGGTGTTCACCACTTAACTGTCTATAGGACCACAGAAAGCTGAATTTTCCAAAAACATACTGAAATAAAATAGATGAAAGGCTCAAATCCACAAAAATGAGCTGTGTCATATTCGTTGGGCGCGGTTAAAGAAATGGACCATGAAGTGGGAGCGGAAATGAGGACAGTCTGACTGCATGTGGGTCTGTGATGGTACTGTGCATTTGGCAGATCATCTCCTTGGTGACAATGATAGTTTTTACTTTAACCCATAAAGACCCAAACATCCACCGTCAACCAAATCCATCTACTGATCTAAACTGTTTAATACCTGTTGATCCACTAATCCTATCAATACATCATCAGATATGACCCATTTGGACGATCTAGAGGCTCCATAGTTACTGTGGAAACACTGTCATCTTCTACAACATTGATTCACCAGTAAAACCCATAGAGTTGGATCAATGAGAGTGGACGGACACACTGGGTTTATGTTCATTATTGATAGATTTTGCTGAAAAAGTCACGTTTTCTTCAGTTTTCTCTGTTTTTGATATAATAACCCTTAACTTTACTCTGAGCTTTTGTGAACATCTACATGATCAGTGAATTACATATAGGAAAATGCCTAATTTTCACTGAAAAAATGCAAGATAAAGAAGATAATATTACAATAAATGGTGATAAATCCCTTAAGAAAGATTAAATACAGAGAAAAATTAATTTGGGAACTGACACAAAAGCAGCGCTGGGTCTTTATGGGTTAAATCAAAGTCCATATATGACTTCCTATCTGGGATCAATAGAAACTATATCAATATCTGTAACCATTTACATGTTATAAAACATCAAAATATGGACCATTAGAAGTGAAGGCACAACAAAAAAATCTAATTCTAAATGTCTCAAAACTGTGAAGAAACATCGCAGACATTGTCCCAAGGAAAATACATATAACATTTAAATTAATCATACAAATACATATGAAATTTAAATGAATCTTGCTAACGAAGACAACACCGAACACAGCGTCTTCATAATAACCCTTGTCCTATCGATCAGTGAGATAAAAACAGTTCAGAGAAACCTGACAGTAATCTGAGCCTTAATGAACATCTACATGATCAGTAAATTAAACATAGGAGAATACTTGATTTTCACTGAAAATTCACAAAATACAGATGATAATATTATAATAAAAATGGTAACAAATCACTTAAGATTCATTTGGGAACTGCCACAGCAGTCACACTGGGTCTCTATGTGTTCAAAGGCATGTACCAGGTCCTCGTCCTCACACTGTACCTTGGGGAACTTGCTCTCCTCATCGATGAGTGAGATGATGTTCATTGGCTTGTTTGCGATCATGTCCAGTGCGTCCTGGTTGTCTGTGAACTCGATGTGCTGCCAGTTGATGTCCTCCAGGTTGTATTCCTCCTGCTCCAACTTGAAGACGTGGCGGACAAAGAACTGCTGCAGGTTCTCATTGGCAAAGTTGATGCAGAGCTGTTCAAAGCTACAAAAACAAGTGAAAAAGTAGGTGGAGCTTACTAATTCCCCTGCCCAGTCGCACAGCACTCTGCCTCTCCTGTTCACTGATGCCCCCGCCTACCCAGGGATTCATTCTTAGTCTTAACTTTCAGTCTATTAAAAATTTCTCAAAAATTTGTAAAAAAAAAAAAAAAATGTAAAAATTGAGAAAAGGGTATACGTAAAGAACATATGTGTGAAATTTGAAAAGCATCAGGTGAATAGTGGTTGGACAAATATCTCAGACAGATGGAATTCCTGGTATATCTGTAACATATATACTATAGAGTAGCAGTTCTAAACTAGTGGGTCGCAAACCCGTTTTCAGTGGGTCGTGGATCTTTGGGCAAAAATTAATGTTAATAAACCAATCCTGTGCTTTATTTTTTATGGAGCTGAGCCCTGTCCATTCACACTCTCCAACAGTAGGGGGCGGTAATGCACTGTAATGATAATTAACACCAGACATTTACAGCATAAAAAAAGAACCAAAAGTTTCTATTCAAATCATGGAGAAACTCAGGTCTGACAATGATTCCATCAGATCTGGTTCTACCTCCATTGGAAAAAAACCTCAGTGTCTTTAATTCTTCAGTAAGTGACTAAATGAACTTTTAATTTTTAACTGAGAGCACATTTTAGTTTTGGTTAAAATGGACCCAATTTAGTGTTAAAGGGAATATTTCCATATGTATCACCGCCACCTGCTGGTCAGTTTGGTTTATCATTAAACTTGTCCTCTGTGTTTTCATACTGTGATATTCTATATTATCTCAGGTTCAAAACACACCATTTTTTATTAAATAAATTTGAGAAGTTTAACTGTTATTGATTGGGTCATGGCTTGTCACTGAGGTGTGATGGTGGGTCCTGAAGACAGACCAGTTGAGAACCACTGAGATATAATATAATGATAAAAAAGAAAGTGATGAAGGGTTGAAGTGTTGAATTAGTAGAGAAATGTTTTGTGTTATATATGGAAGTAAATCAGTCGCATCAGACTTTGAATTATAAAAGCCATTGAATTTCTAGCATTGAATTTTTTTTGTACTGAAATTAAGTATCTGATTTTTTTTTCTGAATTCAACTCTTCATATTTTCAATATCCCATTTTTTTCCTTTCAGTTTTTTTCTTTTCTTTTTTTTTTTTTTTTTTTTTTTTTTTACATTTTTTTTTTAAATGTATTTCTCATTTCTATCAGTGTAATACAACTCAATCTCCTCAGGTTGAGGAGCAAGAAAAGAAACAAAAGAACAAAAGACAAACAAATGAAAAAAACAGCCTGTGTTTGTGTCAGAATGCGTTTGTCCCTGAATGTCAGCCATTTTCCCTAGATTTTTTATGACGAGCTTCTCTTTCAACTTCTGTTTATATTGTAAGATGTTCGATGACAAGTATATCATCTGTGATTGAAAGCCATTGTTTATAAGACGGAGCATCAGTCTTAAGCCAGTTCTTTGTTGTGGACTTCTTGCCGGCTGCCAGGAGGCTCTTGACAAGATATCTGTCTCCTTCATGCACCATTTTTTCCAAATGTCCGAGGTAAAGAACAAGACAAGAATTTGGGATTACATATCCCAACACATCATATAGAGCTGAGTGAACCTGCCCCCAGAAGGGTTGAATATTTGTGCATTTCCAAAATATGTGTGTTCAACACCCCATCTTCACTTAAATTTTCAATGTACACAAATTCACAATAAAAAAATTCACATTTAAAAAAATTCAGTTCATTGGCTGTAGCCAATGCAGGAGGGCTGTCAACTACGGACCCACGGATGTTTGATCTGAATTTTATACCTTGAATTCTGTCATCTGAATCTGGCCTATTGAATTTGAGTAACTTGAATTTATATTACTTGAATTTTTTAAAGTGATTTATTTTTTTTTTTTATTCTGAATTTATGAACATTGAAAATGGGGTATTGAAAATATAAAGAGATGAATTCAGAGACAAAAAAAAAAAAAAAAAAAAATCAGATACTTAATTTCAGTGCAAGAAATTCAAAGTTTGATGAGACTGATTTACTTCCATAGTTATACAAACTAAGGTTGGGCCAATATCCAACAAGACCAATAAACCCAGATATAACAATGTGTCTAAGAAACATCACTGACCTGTTGATGATAAAGTTCTCAAAGCCAAAGATGTCCAACAAGCCGATGGATCTGCGGACGATGTTACTCTCACTGGAGGGAGGTCTGAATATGGCAGCGTTGATTTTATCCACAATCCACACAAACAACCTGCCATAGATTCCCTGGAAGAGGCAACTCAAAGTCAGGAGAAAGAAATGATTTCTTACATTTACATCACAGAAACTGTTCGTTCAATAGAAAAGGAGCCACATGCACCCTCTGGAAATGGTCAATGTCACACTGACAGAGGCTCACAAACGGTTACATAACCAGTATACAGAACCAGTGGCGTAGTGGTCCCTGGAGAAGTGGGTATACTCTGGACCCCCCCCCTTTTTTTTTTTTTTAACTAGTCCAGAAAAACTCTATTTTACAAACAGTGACATGTCAGACTACTCTATTTAGTTTACCAAAAAAATCCATTAGTATTTGCTCACTATTATAAAATTATCATGACTTGATCAGGAGCAGTTTGTAGGTTTTACTGGACACACAAGCAGTTGCATGAATGGAAATGGATTCAACATGAGGAAAACATAGGATAATGCTAGCCTTTCATACTGTTAGCCTTTCATAACGTTAGCTTACTCACACAGTTTAGCTAATGGTGACAGCATCTCTAAATGTGCAGTCCTATGTCCAGTAGTTTAAAACAGTGACTCATTCTGAAAACACCAAAAAACTTACCTCAGAATTATGTATTCCATTGAAGTAGGTTCTCTCGATATGTGTCACTCATTTGAAATACATTCATTCTGTCTTTCTTGTTCGCATTTCCAATAATCGCGCGTCTTTAAACAAGACGTGCAGTGACCTGTCAATCAACTCAGCTGGGGCGGCACTGGCACCTGAGGTGTCCAATCAGATTCCAGAGGTGGGCAGCGCTAAGCAGAGCCCCGGCTCTATTTGAGTTAGCAATATTTTACTTGGTACAACCCGCCCTACTCTGCCTCTGATTGGCTCATTAGTCCTCATAGCTAAAGTTAACCAATCTAATCAGTGAAGGCACAGAGTACTAGCCAATTAGAGGCAGAGTAGGGCGGGCCATGGCTTCACCATCCAAGGGGAAAAAATGGGCAGTTTAGTTCAGATATTACTGAATGGTGCACATCAGGGGGATTTAGATGTGGGTATACACAGTGACTGAAAAATAAGTAGGTATACTCCATATACCACCGTATACCCTGGACTACACCACTGTACAGAACCATTTATTTAACCCATAAAGACCCAAACATCCACCACCGACTAAAAGCATCTACTGATCTAATATATTTAACATCTGTTGATCCATTAACCCTATCAATACATGGAAATAATTCAGCTAAAATATAGTTTGTCATGTGACCCACTAAAATAAGTTCAACAGCCTTGACTGTGGAATTTTTGCACTTCGCAAATTCATTCCACGGGCCGGATTGGAACTTGGTGGAACGCATTTGGCCCCTGGGCTGCATGTTTGACACCCCTGGGGTAAAAAGGATTTTTAATTTCACTAAATCTTTACTGGTTAAATAACTGTTGAATAAATAAAAATGATGTCATAATATGCAATATCCTTTGGGTTAGTTGCTGTGAAAAACCACAGCACTGAAGCGTTTCATACCTTGACAAAGGCATCCCTGACATCGCGGCCCTGAGCCACACTAAGAGGCGTGGAGACACTTTCACCACGAGTGATCAGGGTGCGGGTGGTCAAACACACCATCACGTCTTTAGGCTCCACCTGCAGCACACAATGACAAACAGAACACTGAGGAGTGGTGCTGTGTCATCCATTACATTAGTAAACCCAGACATTGCTCAGCACAGATAGAAAGCTGGATAAAGAGCATGTGACGACTGAACCTGAAACATGAGAACAGATTAGTCATCTGTTAAATCCCTGTTCATACTAATGCATGCGTGTCCTTCACATACACACCTCCATGAGTGATGCAGCAGTTACCAGGTCTGGAGATCTGACCACCACACAGGCGTCCAGGTTGTCATAGGTACGAGCTGAAATAACCAAGGAGGAAAAACAGACCAATCACAACACAGCACAAAATAAACCAGATGCACCATTACCATTACTAGGGGTGTTAGAAAATATCAGTTCTGCAATTATCATGATATTTCATTTCACAATACTGTATCGATATTAAAAAGTACTGTATCAATATTTTTAGGTATTCATTCAAATGCAGATATTGTGGAGGTTCATTTTTGTTTTTTGTTTTTCTTTATTGTTTATATTTTATTTATTATTATTTAACACTGTTTTATTAAATATGGTTATTTGAAGCATCCCAAGAGCACTTTTTACTGTCTGAGAGGCACATGTTAGTTCCTTTGTTGGGATCGCACAAAAATACTGTTATGATGTTAGTTCTGGACTAATAGAATATGAACATTTGAGCAGAATCTTAAACTGTAATGTCTGTCAAACACAATTTCTGTTTGAACACAGGAACATTTTGTGATATAACATTAGATCCTGTTCTGATCAAATAAAAATCTGTTTAGCATTTGTGCATATTTCTGGTGTAATTCAATTCTTCCAGGAAATAATCATTTAAAAAAAAGAAAAACAAAAATTGTCTTTTTAACAGTATCGTGATATATCGTATGGTGATCCTAGTGTTGTGATTTGTATCGTATCACCAGATTCTTGCCAGTACACACCCCTAACCATTACCATCCTGGATTAAACTGCTTTTCCACATTCTTATATTTATTTTAAAATTCATTCATTCATCTGTCAGTCTGTGCCATTATTGAACCCCTGTGATTGAAACACAGAGCTTGTATTTCTAAGCCGGTCATCTGTATGGTCTCTATATCCTGCATTATTTATCAGTCTAACTGTCTTTTTCTGCATTGTACCGTATGTGACAAAAAGACTTACAATCGGATTTTCCGCATTGATAACTTTCAAAATAATTAAATAATCTAAATGCTATTTCAGGGGATGAAATTATAACTTGTTACCTACATCTTGTAGAAAACTCCATTTAATTTGGTTCAGTGGTCACAGAGAAATGTGGATCTATGTAAAGCATGTCATGGGTTCATTCCTTCCCAGTTTGGTACTTGGATGCTCTTGGTGTCCATATGAATGACAATATTTTGCTCATAGCTGACAGAGCAACGAGCAAGTGAATTCAAATTCTGTGCATCACATTATATATATGAATGGTGTGTGCTCGTGTGAGGTTTTGTTTTTAAAAGATTTAATATGTTTCTTTAATCATTCATTTTCACACCTTGCCAATGTTTGCAAAACTCAGAAATCTGCTTCCTTTTTGATGTAATTCATTATTCATTTCGTTAGTTGAAAATGAAAAGAAACAAGCAGTCACTTTTTCAAAGAGATATTTTTGTGTAAAAACAATTAACAGCTTCGTATTTGTAAGGCATGAACACAATGGACAACGTGTCTCCTTACAAAACTTGGAGGGAAGGGACTTCTGACATGCTTTACAAAAATTACCATTTCTCTGTGACAGCTGAAGGATTCAAAGGATTCAAAGGAGTTTTATTTGTCATTCCATCACAAAGAAGAGAACAAAACTGGTTTCTGAGGACCCGTATTTGCCATATGAATAAAATAAAAAACTAATAAATAGATAAATACATTAAAAACGACTAAAACTAAGGCTAATTCAAAATCAGTAAAATATACATCTAAAATTAAACTTTAAAATACCTACATAAAAATAATAGCACATATTTACAACCTAACCTAGCCTATACACAGTAGACACTGAAGTACAGTGCAAACAGCAGAGTGAAGTGCAAAGAGGCAGTGCAGTAAGGTGCAGTTAGGTATTTTTTATAAAGTAAATCGAATGGGGTTTTCTGCAAGATGGAGGTAATAAGTTATAGTTCCATACCCTGAAATTACATTTTGATTGATTCTCTATTTTTAAAGTTATCATTACAGAACGTCCGATTGTAATTTTTTTGGGACATACGGTATATACAGTATTGTTTATATATGGGTTTTATATGCATTTCCCCACACCTCAACACAGTAACTCAAATATGGTAAAACTAATGTATAGTATAATGTATATATTGCTTTCGGATTGAGGTTAAGCCTTGTTTTTCTCAGGATGTTCCAACTTCCCCTGAACATATTTAATGTGTGATTTCCAGCAGATTTTGTGGTTGAAGATCACACCAAGAAATTGAATTTTATTTACCCCTTCTATGTTAACTTTATTAATGCTTACCTCTATGTCTGTATTTCTCTTATGATTTCCAAATAAAATAAATTCTGTTGCTGAGTATTTTAAATATTCAACAGACAGTGATGAAGATGAGGGTAAATGTAAGGTCTGTGCAGTGTGACCTACCTTCAAATCGCAGGTTTCCCATGTGCAGGATGGCCGCCAGCAGTTTGGAAATCTCCCAGCTCTCAGTCTCAGTGAACATGAGCACCTTCATGGCGGCCAGGATGCTGGAGTAATCACGCAGGTCATCACGACCGTCACACTCTGTACAGTTACCCTGCAAGACCACACAGGAGTCACTGAAGGCAACGTGGAAACATTTTACTGACTCATACGACCCCTTTAAAGACCACTGATATGTGGCAGAATTAATGGAAAAGTACTGGAGCTTGGCATAAAATCGGAAAGATGTGAGTAATCCTGCCTTCATGTACTAGGGGAAAATTATGGTAAATACTAGTTATGAATTTGAAAATTGCACATGAACACCTCCTCATATCATATTTTCCACTGGAGAACTGGGAAAAAGTTTAGATCCATGAGCTGCCAAGATGAAAATAACCTTTGACCCTTTCAAGGAATTACTTTTAAATAACAGTAACAAGTAATCTGTAATGGATTACAGTTTGGAAGTAACTTAGACACCACTGATAGTCTTCATACTGACCATGGTGAGGTAGCAGTAGTCTGTAGCCAGGCCCAGACCCAGTTTGGCCTTCTGCTCTGGAACCATCCCCTTCAGCATGCAGTAAAACACATGGTAGTTCCTCTCATCTGGAGCCTGAACGCATCACAGCACAACAACAGCAGAAAGCAACAAACACTGATGTGAGAAGAGCATCAAGCAAACACCAGAAGGCGAAACAGAAGGCAAAACTGATCCCATAGTTCGTATTCATGTCGAAAAGCCTGTGATGCGTCTTACCTGTCGACATACTCGAGACTTCTCCAAAAGGTACTGCTCGATTTTGGCTCCTTCTATAGCCCCTCTCTTGTTGAAGTGGATGTCGATGTACTTCCCAAAGCGACTGGAGTTGTCGTTACGGATGGTCTTGGCATTGCCAAAGGCTGTGGGAATGAACAAATAATACGATGAAGAAGCAGGAAAATGAGCTGGCAGTGTGCAGCTGTAGACCGAGCACAAAGGCCTGTCGAAGTCATTTCAGATCTGGGACCACATACAGACCAATATGAGCCCAAGTGGGCCAGACCAGGAAAATAATACTCCAAACTTTTCTCTCTGTTTTAGGCTGAAAGACAGCTTCTCCCCAGCCACAATCAGACTCGTGACACAAGACATTAAGGAGGGTATGAAGTACCCCAGGTCAAGAGTCCCCCACACTGACACAGACACTTACAAATACCTCTGCTCTAAACTGAATGTACAATAACCTGCTCTACCTCCCAGTATTTTAACTGAATGTGCAATAAACTGATCTACCTCCTAGTACTTTAAATTGAATGTGCAATAACCTGCTACACGTCACAGTACTTTTAATTCAAATGTGCAATAACTTGTTTACCTCTCAGGACTCTTATTATCATTACTATTACCCCTTTTTATATAATACTCTATTGTTACAAATGTGCATCTGAGCTGTAAGTGCAATAGCTGTTTTCTTGTAGGTTTTAGCTGTGTTTTATGTTTTGTATCTGCCTGTTTTTTTACTTTTGTATTATCTTTACTCTTTGTTCAAGCTCCCTTTTTCTGACTCAGGGAAACGCACAAGAATTCCAGTGAACCTATACTGTGTCTGTGCAAATGGCAAATAAAGTCTATTCTATTCTGAAATAAGTGACAAAATGTAATTAAAAGCTACGAAAAATTACATTCTGAAAATGTTTACATCTACAAACTAACCTTTAAAAAATGTGAATGAATGAATAACACGAACAACCTGAAGTTTCTTAAGAAAAATAAGTGCAATTTTAGCAAAATTATGCCTCAGCTTATTATTTACACATGTACATTATTACTTACAGATCACAGTGAATCTACAAATACGTGTGTATCTGCACAGTTCTGAGAAATTGACAGGTTTTTAACCGGCCAATTTGGTACCTACAGTGTAGGTACTGTTGGTGACTGTGGCCAGTCACCAGCCACCATCCCTCAACCGTAGGTGTCCACATTAAATATCTCAGTAAGTTGACAGGACCCATATTTTGGGAGATATTAGTCATTTTGGATTAAAATAGCCTTCCGATCACATTGCTTGGTTGACTGGAGGCGTAGTACCACCCCAGCCAGCATGTCCATGTGGGCCCCAGAAGGGTCACATTTGGGCTGCATATAAGGGTCCCATGTGGGTTTGTCCGCAGTTTCCATGGTGACCCCACATGTGTTTGCCCATATCAGAATCAGAGATCTGAATATCTCATATTATTTATTCTTAACACTATTTATCCCACAATATTTATCTTTCATGTCATTTGCACTACTTCTCATGTTATTTGCACTATTTAAATTCTATGTTTTATAAATATCTTAGTTTGCAATACTTTTTATTTTTTAATGTAAATAACTGTGCCTTTTACTGATATTTGTTGTCTGTCTTTACATTCTTGCACTGAACCTGAGAGTTTTACTTCAGTTTCATTGTACTTGGTACAATGACAATAAAGAGATTCTGATTCTGATTTTAATTCTGATATGGGCAATCACATGTGGGGAAACTGCGGACAAACCCACCTGGGACTCTTATATGCAGCCTAAATGTAACCCTTCTGGGGCCCACATGGACATGCTGGCTGGGATGCTGCATGATGGGAAATGAAGTTAAAACCAGGAACAACGCATTTACTAATACTGTATTAATTCCACATTAATATGACCAGTAGTTCCCCATGGGTCAACACGCCAGTATAAGAAACATACTGTGTTATAACATATAAACATGACATGTTTAGTCTATTATTTTGCTTTTTATTCTTCTGTATGACACTGTTTTAATTGTATAGCTGTTTTATATTTTTAAACTATTCTTGTATTTTTCTTTCATTTTTGGTTTTTCCCCTATAAGTCACTTTGGAAAAAAGCATCTGCCAAATGCATAAATGTAAATGTAAATGTAAATGTGTGCGCACGGGAAAACCCTCAACCTGACTTATTAGTGCATGCCAAAGTTTTCAGACATATGGGCGGATGACCAACTGATGACAATACCCTGCGCCCAGTGTGGCCAAGGATAAGAATAGAAAACAACAGCAAACACATGATACATAATAAATTAGAAGTATAAAAAAGGACTGGTAGAAAATCAGGACAAACAGGATC
Source organism: Sphaeramia orbicularis (assembly GCF_902148855.1). Lineage (NCBI taxonomy): Eukaryota > Metazoa > Chordata > Actinopteri > Kurtiformes > Apogonidae > Sphaeramia > Sphaeramia orbicularis. The sequence goes on along the minus strand of NC_043970.1, from coordinate 3,460,345 downwards.
AAACCATAAGGTGCAACAATAAACTGTAATATATAAAGTAAAATAGACGTTTTTCAGTCAGATGCAGTTTGACTTCACCTTCGAGGATGGGCGTGGCCTCCAGGACCTGCTGCTCTATCCACGAGTGTTGTCCACTGATGGCAGCGAGGAACTGCAGGATCAGCTTTGTGCTTTCTGTTTTCCCAGCTCCAGACTCACCACTGTCGAATAAACACACACAGAAACCACTGTCACACACTCACCAAATACAAAGCCTCTTTTCATGAGGCTTAGTTTGGTTGAATCCAGCAGAATTTATACAGTATATGTTGAAAAAACCTGATGATGCAACACTGATCCTTGTTGTTTCGCTGCATGTTGAAGTAGCAGTTGTCTGCTATAGCGAATATGTGCGGCGGCATCTCCCCGATCTTTTTGTTGGTATACAGTCGGATCTGGTCTGGAGTGTAGATGGGGAGCAGTTGGTATGGATTAACTGCAACCAAGATCGAACCCGTATACGTCTGCAGGACACCAGACACAGAAGAATGGATTTTTTTTTAATATCAGTTGCATTTTCACATGTAAAGTTACAACTTAATATCATATACGATTAGAGAAAATAAAAAGAAGTTAACCCATAAAGACCCAAACATCCACCATCGACAAAAAGCACCTACTGAATCACTAATCCTATCAATCCATGTCAATAATTGGTCTCAAATACAGTTCTTCATCTTTTCATGGTCATCAGATATGACCCATTTGGACGTTCAGGGGCTCCATAGTTACCGTGGAAACATCGTCATCTTCTACAACATTGATTCACCAGTAAAACCCATGGAGTTGGAGTAATGACAGCGGATGGAGATGCTTGTTTTTATGTTCAGTTGATATATTGTGTTGATAAAGGTCACTTTTTCCAAATTTTTACTGATTTGATAAAACAACTTTTGAATTTACTCTGAGATATTATGTACATCTACATGATTAGTGGATTAAATATAAGAAAACACATTATTTACACTAAAAAATGCAAAATGCAGAGGATGATGTCATAATAAATGGTGATAAATCACTTGGGAAAGAAAAAAAGTTGTGGAACTTGTAAAAATTATAGATGTGGGTCTTTAAGGGTTAAAGTCCAATAACAAAGTCCTTTGCATCAGTCGCATAGAATCATAATTTTTATAGCAAATTGTATGTACAATCAAAAACATGATCATTTAAAGCATGTCCAAAGAGCCCAAAACGAGATTTTTTAATAGAAATCTGATCAAGCTAATGAAGAAACTAAAGAAAAAGTCAGTTGAGTTGATAAGAATTCAAATCCAACTTCAGCAAAGTTAGAGGAGCCTACATTTCATACCTAAAAGGTAACAGTAATTATGAATTCAGATCCCTGTAAAAACATCACAGTTATGTTCATCCAGCTGCTGTTGACTAGATTGTGTAATTTTCTGCATCGGTTTAAAACACACATAAACTGTGCAGTGGCAGCTGCTGACGTGGCCATGGTGTATTGAAGGTTTTAGCCCAGAAATGCAAACTTTACACACTTTGTATCTGATCATTTTTATGGAATAAAACAGTTTTTTTCCTTGTGTTTAGTTGTACTAGAGCAGATACAATGAAGTTAGCAAAAACAGAAATGTGCATGTTTACACATGAGGTCGAATTTGGTGGCATTTAACATATGCCAGTGTTTATTTTGTTTTCACATATGCTTCAGGGTGGTTTTCTTGACCAAATAATGTCTCAGTAGTCTCTTGTATTAGAACATGATAATGGCCAAATGTTCAATTTGACGCTTCAAAACAACAGTCCACAAACTACAGAGGTGAAGGTACATACCGATAGCCTGACAGCATAACTGTCTAACTCATACACAAATGGACAAAAGTATGTGGACATGCTGAATTCAGGTGTTTCTTTTCTAACAGGGGTCTGGGATAAAAAACAATAACGACTCATGTCAGAATATAGTTTTATATTATTGGGATAAATATCATTGCACTGGTTAGTTTGGTTTAAATGATCTTTTTTCCAAAATGCCTCAGAAATGGTTTTGACTTAATTTCTCTCAACATTGATTTTTTTTATCCATGACTAATTTTAAATGTTCTTCCTCTAAATTTCTAAAAAAAAATTCCTGCTCTGTAAATAATAATCTTCTTCCACATCTAACCATCTACTTTCTTCACATCTCACTGAGGAAAAAAAATCTAACATTAAACTTTAAGGAAATATTGATGTTTCTAAACTATATGGACATAACTTTTGGGACACATCATGTCTCCAGCTATAAGATGTCCTGTTCATGAGAATCTGACATAGAAACATCAATATTAATTATGAATATGATATTTATCCCATAATATAAAACTATATTCTGACATTAGTCATATTGTTTTGTATCCTACACCCCTGTTAGAAAAGAAACATCTGGATTCAACGTGTCCACAGAGTTTTGTCCATTTGTGTATGAGTTAGGTCATTATGCTATGAAGCTAACGATATACTTCTAATACACAGTTTATGGTTTTAAATAGATTGTGCAGTGATTGGCCTTGATTTAAGTCATGATCTGAGAAGCAGAAGCTCATCTATGGGTTAAAGATGTCACAAAATATTAATAATAGTCCCTAAAGTCTGTTAGAAAATTGTTCTTTCACTTATGCTGTGATTTGAGTTTATACTCACCCATCCACCACAAACTGTCTACAGGGAGAGGGAAAACACAACAACCAAAAACAATTACTGCTCTAACCAGGATGCACTTTGGAGAGAAACAGTAGGAGCTTTGGTTCATTTTATCCACGACATATGAGCCATGGAACATCTGTTTGTATCACCATATAACCGTGTGCACAGTGAGGTTATTTCCTTCATTCCTTTATAGCAGGGCTGTCAAACTCATTTTAGTTCAGTTCCACATTCAGCTAAATTTGACCTGAAGTGAGCCGAACTAGTAAAATAATAACATAATAATATATAAATAATGCCAGCTCCAAACTTTTCTCCATGTTTTAGAGCGAAAAAAGTAAAATTACATTATGAAGATGTTTGTATCTACAAAATATCCTCTCACACAATGTGAATAGTATGAACAAACTGAAAAAAATGTGCAATTTTAATAATATTCTGCCTCAGTTTATCATTTCCATATGTACATTACTACTTACAAATCACAGTGGATCTACAAATACACAAAACATTTAATAACAGGTAGGATTATTATTAAAATTGCACTTACTTCTCTTAAGACATTTCAGGTTGTTCATATTTGTTCAGGTTATTCAGATATTTTTGCAATATTATACTTTGTTTCAGTGTAAATACAAGAAAACATTTACAAAGAGAAAAGTTTGGAGTTGTGAGTATTTATACGTTATTATGACCGACCAGAGATTGAACTGGTCTGAATGTGGAACCTGAACTAAAAGGATGGTTAATATCTTCAGTGTAATTTTTGCATTTCACAAATTCCTCCCGAGGGCCGGATTGGACCCTTTGGCCGCATGTTTGACACCTGTGCTTTATATCAGGGGTGTCAAACATGCGGCCCGGGGGCCAAATCTGGCCCACCAAAGGGTCCAATCCGGCCCCCGGGATGAATTAGTGAAATACAAAAATTACACTGAAGATATTAACAATCAAGGATGTCAAAATAAATTTAGTTCAATTCCATCTAAAGTGGCTCAGACCAGTAAAATACTATCATAATAAAGTATAAATAACAAAAACCACATATTTTTCTCTTTGTTTTAGTAAAAAAAAAAAAAAGTTAAATTACACAAAAATGTTAACATTAACAGACTAGCCTTTTACAAAAAATGTGAAAAACCTGAACAAATATGAACAACCTGAAATGTCTTAAGAGATTTAAGAGCAATTTTACCAATATTATTATTAAATGTTTTGTGCATTTGTAGATCCACTGTGATCTGAGTGTTGTAATAAACATGTAAAACCGAGAAGCTGAGGCCAAATAATGGCATAAATTGTTAAAATTACACTTTTTTTCTTAATAAATTTCATTTTTCTTTTTTTTCTTTTCATTTTCTTTTTTTTTTTTTTTGGTTCACGTTTTTCCATATTTCTTTAAAGGATAGTTTGTAGATGTAGAAATTTTGATAATATATTCTTACTTTTTTCACTCTAAAACATAGAAATTAGACACACAAATTTTGCAATTGATATTAATTATGTATTATTATGTAATTATTTTAATGATCCGGCCCACTGCAGGTCATATTGGGCTTTATGTGGCCCCTGAACTAACATGAGTTTGACACCCCTGCTTTATATAGTAACAGTGCAGATTCCACAGAGCGCTAGTCTCTGTAAACAGCTGAGGTGTCCTGTGCTGTGGACATACTACGACAGGTAAAAGCTCAGCGGTCACAGACAGAACTGTTGCCGTCGGTTACTAACATAGATGACGTGCTCCTTGTAGCGGATGAGCAGGTTACGGAGGATGCCGGCTTCATTGAGGTCTCCGAGGCGGATCATGTCCTCCACCCCATGGATGGAGGTCGGGTGCATGGGCTTGATGTTGGTGGCATTCTGAGGGGAGATCCAGTGTTCCTGTGGGAGTGGGGGAAAAGACAGAGGGGTTTATATTAAACACAGACTTATTTCTGGAGTCATTCTCATATTCTGGTGTTACTGTTCCTCACACTTTGGTTTTGAAATCTGCGAGTGTTAATATTGGTTCGACAAAGACTGACGGAGCATAAGGGGGAGTGGTCACAGCGGGTCAAAGTTAGAGGTAAAACATACAAATAAAGTGATCTGAATGTTTGGGTACTCATTTTACTGCTCATCTTTGTTTGTTTAACCCATAGATACCAAGAGACTTTAAAATATCCAAGCACCCTCTGTAGTTGGACTACACCTACTTTTCGAACCACCGTAGATCTACACTTAAATCACTGATTCACTTTATATCACTGCTACACTTTATATCACTGCCCTGAAATGAATAAATACAACCAGAAGTCTTTATTTACAGCAGGGGTGTCAAACTCATTTTAGTTCAGGGGCCACATTTAGCCAAATTTGATCTGAAGTGGGCCAAACCAGTAAAATAATAACATACTAATATACAGACAATGTAAACTCCAAACTTTTCTCCATGTTTTAGAGTGAAAAAAGTAAAATTACATTATAAAAACATTTACATCTACAAACTATCCTTTAAAACAACATGAACAACCTAAACAAACTGACATTTCTTAGGAAAAATAAGTGCAATTTTAACAGTTTTATGCTTCAGTTTAACATTTACTCATGTACTTTATAACTTACAGATCACAGTGGATCCACAAATACACAAAACATTTAATAACAGGCAGAATATTTGTAAAACTGCACTTCTTAAGACATTTCAGGTTCATATTTGTTCAGGTTATTCTTTTTTTTATGACAAATGATAGCTTGTTTGAGTAAAAATACAGTAAAATTACATAAAAATGTTAACATTTACAAAGAGAACATTTTTGAGTTGTCATTATTTATAGGTTATTGGTCCTGACCCACTTGAGATTGAATTGAATTGGTCTGAATGTGGAACCTGAACTAAAATGATTAATATCTTCAGTGTAATTTTTGCATTTCACAAATTCATCGCGTGGGCTGGAATGGACCCTTTGGTGGGCCGGATTTGGCCCCCGGGCCGCATGTTTGACACCCCTGATTTACAGTATTGTACAGGAAGCTCTTTTAGAGGTAGTTCCTTAGTTCTTTAGCAAGTGTCTTTAGAGTATATATACTAACCTTAATGTCAAACTGGTACTAAACTACTGTTGTGTTGTGGTCTGTCTGTTTTTTGTCTTGTGCTGTATGTAAAGCTGCTGAATACTTGAATTTCCCTCGGAATCAATAAAGTATCTATCTGTCTGTCTGTCTGTCTGTCTATCTATAGACCCAGTGGTACTTTTGTGTCAGTTCCCAAATTAATTCTTCTCTCTTTTTTAACCTTTCTTATCTGATTTATCACCCTTTATTATGACATTATCCTCTGTATTTTATGTTTTTTTTTTCGGTTAAAATAATGTATTTTCTTATATTTAATTCACTGATCATGTAGATCAGGGGTCACCAACCCTGGTCCTCCACATCTACTATCCTACATGTTTTAGATGTTTCCCTCTTCCAGTCCACCCAATGGTCATTATCGGGGTCCTGCAGAGCTTGATAGGGTTATCATTTGAATCAGGTGTGTTGGAGGAGGGACACAACTAAAACATGCAGGATAGTAGATCTCAAGGACTCTGATGTAGATGTTCATAAAGTCTCACAGTAAATTCAATGGTTATTTTATCAAAACAATGACAACTGAAGAAAAAAGTCACTTTTTCAGCTAAATCTCTCATTAACTGAACATAAACCCAGTGTGTCCGTCCACTGTCATTGATCCAACTGCATGGGTTTGACTGGTGAATCCATGTTGTAGAAGATGGCAGTGTTTCCATGGTAACTACAGAGCCTCTGAACATCCAAATGGGTCATATCTGATGACCATGAAAAGATGATTAACTGTATTTTACGCCAATTATTTACATGCTTTGATAGGATTAGTGGATGAACAGGTATTAAACAGTTGCATCAGTAGATGGTTTTGGTCGATGGTGGTTGTTTGGGGGTTAATGGGTTAAGTCTGGTTAACCTGGAGGTTCGTTTTAAACCAGTGTGATTATCCCTATGCTTGTGTTTTTGCCCATTACACTGAATATGTTTTGGTATCTAATCTCACAGCTTCACTGCCCACAGACACAGCAGGGAGGTTTGGATATTTTACTGGAACACGTTCCATAAATCATCACTGTTAGTACCGTATTTTCCAGACTATAAGCCGCTACTTTTTTCTCACTCTTTGAACCCTGCGGCTTATTCAACAATGCAGCTCAAGTTTAGATTTTTGCGGGCTAACGGCCTCCAGGGGGCGCTCTAGCAGGAAGCACAAAAGTGAGACAGACAAGTGGAAGAGGTGATGAAGAGGAAAAGTTTTAAGCTTAACTTTAAACAATCATTTTGCGTGTCATGCACAAACCCTCATCATGGAAAACACACGAAGAAATGCATATGATGCAGCTTTTAAGTTAAAATCAATGAAGTGTCTGTCCAGGAAGGAAATAGAGCTGCTGCACAGAAGTGACAATGAGAGACAACGGAAGAGAGACGTAGAAGGAGTGTGACGGAGCCTTTCTGAGAATGTTCAACTCCAACACTGAAGAAGACGACTGCAGTGGTTTCAGTGAGCAGAAGGAAGATGAAGATACAGATCAACGACTTTTCCGGGTTTTTGAACCAGTCGTGTTCCTGCCGTTTTACTGCCGTGTTACAGGCACTGTTTGGAAAAAAGCAGTTAAGGTATGGAAATAAATATTTAAATAATCTTTCTGTTTACCATCTTTCTGTTTAAATATCTCATGTTACAACGTGGACACCTGTAGCTTATAATCAGGTGCGGCTTATACATGTACAAATATTTTTTCCTTTTAAAATTTGGTGGGTGTGGCTTATATTCAGGTGCGCTCTATAGTCTGGAAAATACGGTACTTCCAAATATAAAAAATACAACATGCATTGTATAACTTTTGTACTGAACAGCAAATGTATTACCTTAAACATACCAAACCTGAAGGACTGTATGTTATGTAATCGTCTTTTCCCTACTTACCCGACCTTCATCGTCCAGAACCAGGATCTGTCCAGAGTCGCACAGTTTGACCACGGCTCCCACAGGCACGTCAAACTCTCGGCCTGTTTTCAGATCTAGCCACACATAGTCCCCCTAGAGTAGAAAACACACAGTCTACAGCAGGTTATATTAAAACATACCATGTGCAACTCCCACTAATATGGGAGACATTTGAAAGCATGTGGCCAAAAATGGTTTAGGTGTTCCACCCAAGTCTGATAATAGCAGGGAAAACAAGGAGTAATAACGTGCCCTCGGCTCTTCTGTCCACGCCAAAGTTTCTGCACATACGAACAGACAACGAACTGATGCCAATACCCTGTGGTCAGGGCTGAGGGTAAAAACAGCTCAACAGTGACACATTTATGTGGTCATGTAATTCAGAGTATAACGTCAACAAAGCATTAACCTGGGATTCCTTTATGAACTGGCCAAACATAGAAATGTGTTCAGATACTGTACAAACTCTATCAATGTGCAGATGTAGCAAAACTTTACTGACACTTAAGCTCTAAGCCTGTGTTGTCACAGAGAAATACTGGTGTCGACAATAGACACTGTCTGTCCGTCTGTCTGTCTGTCCGTCTGTCCGTCTGTCCGTCCGTCCGTCCGTCCGTCCGTCCATCTATCTATCCATCCCTCTGTCCGTCCATCCATCCCTCTCTCTCCCTCCCTCCCTCTGTCCATCTATCCATCTATCTTTCTCTCTCTCTCTCCCCCTCTGTGTGTCCGTCCGTCCATCCATCCATCTATCTCTCTCTCTCTCCATCCCTCTGTCTGTCTATCTATCTCTCTATCTATCCCTCTGTCCGCCCATCCATCCATCCATCCATTCCTCTCTCTCCCTCTCTCCCTCTGTCCATCTATCATCTATCCATCCATCTTTCTAATTTTTAACATATGTTCCTTGCTGCACTGTGGTTTTTAGAGTTACACAGTTTCCATATTCTGATTGTTCTGTACATATGGTGAAACTGACAATAAAGATCTGTGGTGATGCATCCCATTTGACCTTCATTGAAAATGAAGGTCAGTGTCCAAAGAGCTTCCTAAGTTGCATCTACATACCAGACAGAGGTGTTGACACTGATGGACAGACAGACGGACAGATACTACCCCTGCAGCTGATAGCTGATCTGTAATCTGATCAGTAACTGAATTTCCTTTCTCACACAAAAACACATCGTACATCTGGTGGAAAACAGCAGATGCATGGTATCCATCATCAGGCAAACAGTAGTTACACTGTATCTGTGTTCATAAACAAAACAGTCTGCAGCAGAACTGGCTTGTGAACAGTTCTATTTGAATGGTTCGCTCTGACTTCAGTCACAGCGTGAAGGTGAGTTCATCACAGTTCACTTTCACAGAGCAGAGAAGACGAGCTGTTCTCATCACATGCACTATCAGCTCTGCAAGTCATTATGATATGAATATACCAGCATCAATTAAAAAACAACTAGTTTTTAAAAAATAAAATGGTAAAATGTCTGTAGGTTCTCATTTGCCCAGGTCATCATTGTTCTTGGTTCAGCTGGACTGGTTTAGCTCTTTTAGATTTGTGCTCTTCCACTTTCACAAAACTTTCAAAAGAGCTAAACCAGTCCAGCTGAACCGAGGTGAACTACTAAGAAGATTTACCTATCATATATTTACTTTATTGGCAAAGAAAATATGTTTTTACATAACCTCATATTTCAGTGTTTTTCAGCCTTGGGGTCACCTGGAATTCAAATGGGGTCACCTGAAATTTCTAGTAATTGATAAAAAATAAAAATAAAAACTTACTAATAAAAAATATATAGTGAGTGGAGAGAGACAACCCCAATCCATAAGAGACATGACAAACTGTGGTTGTGAAACTGCAGCACTGTGGTTCTGTTTATCTGTCAAATGTTCATTGTGGTCAGTTTCAGATGCTGCAGCTCTTTCATAATTCATAGTTTGAGTTCTTGTTTGTTCAGTATTAATTGTCAGCCTTGGAAATCCAAGCTGGACTGACTGTACATATCCTGACCAAGGAAAATCCAATTCTCCCTTTGTGCAGTAATCTACACCTGGATTTACTGCCTCTGTCCAGAATAATATACATTATATAGACTAAATGTTGTCTTAAATTAATGTTAATTTGCAAAATAGTATAGCAAACTATTACATGATCGAAAACAAATTAATTTTTGCAACAAAAAAAAAAGTCTCCGTTTTGAGTGTCTGGGGTCACCAGAAATTTGTGATGTTAAAATGGGGTCACGAGCAGAAAAAGGTTGGGAACCACTGTCATAGGTGGTCATACAGGCAGAAAGAGAAAACAAGTGTAATCATAATTATTTTATTTTGCTGATGAAGTGAACTGGCCTTGTCATGATATAGTCAAATCAATCATTCAAACTACATTAGGTTGCTTTTGTAAAAAGTGTCTGCTAGAGACAGTTGAAGACGTTGTGTTACATATGACCAGGATGAGATCATCTCAGAGTCAGCCAAGGGAAAAGTAACTCCATAACGGGAGTCAGTGTGTCTGCTCGTATCATTTAGTCAGTAACTACAAACTGTATCTGCTGACATCTGATCTGCACATTGGAACAAAGTTAATGTTCATTATTTACAGTCTAATGATTTTGTTTCTATCAGTCCTGATATTATATTAATATGATGTAACGTTCAGTTCACTTTTCACACAAACAGCCAATAGAAATGTTCTTCCTTCCTACACTGAAGACATTTCAGAGCCCGGACTTCATATGAATACTTGGGTAAAGAAGCTCCTTCTGTATTTTCATAACAGGCTGTTTTCATCCATGCATTTGTACACATACTGGAGTAAACAAAAGCATGAGGCTTTACCACCTCTGTGCAATGTGCAGTGTTTATCTGTACTGTGGATACCTGGCATCTACAAATGCCATTATGTGCAAACATCACAAAGCTCCATTATAAAACCAGAGGCCCAAAGCCTCAGCAGCACCGCTTTACACAAAAAACAACAACAAAAACAACTGTCTGTTAGTTCATAGTAATATTTTTGAAACATGATTATATGTTGAATATGTTATATGAATAATTATACACAGTATAATGTAAGACATTTTAGGTCTCAAACCACATTTAAAGTCATGACCTCTTTACAGAACAAAACCACACCTCCATAGCGTCATACATTATACTAGAGTCATAATGTTGTGAGCATTATTAATTTTAATGTATAATGAATAACAGGGAAGTATCAGTGTTGCATAAAACACACGTCATGTTCAGCTGCCAAATGAATAGAAGGATTTAGTCTGAGTCAGGCTTAGCTCTATCCACCTTCACCTCACAAAGGCCATGATGTAACCCTTTACTTCCAGGTCTGGTGCTAATGACTGGTAACAATGTACATGTTACATGGAACTTCAGCCACATGCAAAATGTTAATCACATATCGTTGTCATTAACATCAACTTTCTGTGATCTTTAAACACACTAACAAATGACCAATGAATGAAACACTAAACTAACACTAACATTAACAAATGTAGTTTATTTAGTTTGTCATGTGGGATTTAACATAAAATAACCTAGTTACCAGTGTTGTCTGTGTTTTCAGTGAGCTAGTGGGAGCATTAGCTTGGTGAATTTGACCTACACATATAAAAAGGGAGACGGGGACATAACCATAATGATGCCATCTGTCATTTTAGAGTCACAGTGACGGTCATGCAAAGTTGTCAACGGTTTTAAAGACACTTTAATAATAAAACTAGATGGACAAAACACATGTGATGATTAAACAAACTTAAGACAGTCTACAGTGAAAACAACTTAATAAAACACAGAGCGTATTTTTCTAAATGAGAAATGATGCAGAGGTAAATTTGACCCATTTTTGGTGGTTCTAGTCAATCAATCAATCAATCAATCAAATTTTATTTATATAGCGCCTAATCATAACAAAAGTAAAGTAATGACACTTTACATATACTGTTGATATTAATTTTATATTTTAAACTGAATGTGGTGTGGACAGATGTTTATATGTGTACACCAGTCTTCAATTCAGTTCTGTTTAAACTACTGAGTCTGATAATGATCCTATTTTATTATTGTTCTATTGAACAACTCTGTGTTTCTGTCTGTTTATGACGTAACATCAGCTTTGAAAACATCTCATATTGTGGTTCATAACAGAACTTTCTAAAGTCTCTTTTCTACCCATGGCTTGGCATCTACGTATAAACAATTCTAAATTTCCGATCCACTTTGGTGATGAGTGTCCACAGGGTACCTTTAAGCCTCCTGCAGCATACACCACACGCCTGCTGAGACCATAATACCAACTGTCTGATGGAACACCTACTTTTGATTTACACTTGCACAAAACTTCAAGAAAAAACACCTCGATTTTGAAGAAAAAGAGACTTCTCCCAGGACCTCAATATAACACATATTACTCTTATATGTCACTTTCTAAAAATACTCACAGGTTTCAAATATCTCCACAGCATTGCGATGCTGAGCATGACAGGAGCTGTTGGCAAATCTCTTCATAATAGAAAACAGAAACTCTGCAGCACAAAGCTTAATGCCCCCCCCAGTCTAGACGTGACCTTAAGGATGCTATTTCTATTTCCCTTTAACAACAGCCACACGTCTTCTACAGGAGGCAGGGTTATCGAAGCGGCTCAGAGACTGAAACTGAGACGTGCCCTACAGGTAACCCAGAAAACATGAAACGTAATAAAACACATTCATCATATATCCTCATATCCTCATGTATCATGTTGTGTCGTTTCATATCACCCTGACCTTTGGCTTCTGAAGTGTAATCACATGAACCTTGCATCCAAGTGAGTATTTGTTCCAAATTTGAGGAAATTCTGTTACGCCTTTCAGTGTTTCCTGTGGAATTTATCTCTTGGTATGGTGGTGTATAATCTGACGGGGGGTGGGGGGGGCAACCAACTGTGTGCGGGTTTCTGTTCTGCATTTTTAACCCTTTCATGGATACTGGTCACTACAGTGGACAGCTATTCTACTGCTGTTCTCTTATACAGGGTGGGGAAGCAAAATTTACAATGAACATTTAGTTGTTTTTTCTCAGCAGACACTACGTCAGTTGTTTTGAAACCAAACATATACTGATGTCATAATCATACCTAACACTATTATCCATACCTTTTCAGAAACTTTTGCCCATATGAGTAATCAGGAAAGCAAACGTCAAAGAGTGTGTGATTTGCTGAATGCACTCGTCACACCAAAGGAGATTTCAAAAATAGTTGGAGTGTCCATAAAGACTGTTTATAATGGAAAGAAGAGAATGACTATGAGCAAAACTATTACCAGAAAGTCTGGAAGATACTATTAAAGAAGAATGGGAGAAGTTGTCACCCCAATATTTGAGGAACACTTGTGCAAGTTTCAGGAAGCGTGTGAAGGCAGTTATTGAGAAAGAAGGAGGACACATAGAATAAAAACATTTTCTATTATGTACATTTTCTTGTGGCAAATAAATTCTCATGACTTTCAATAAACTAATTGGTCATACACTGTCTTTCAATCCCTGCCTCAAAATATTGCAAATTTTGCTTCCCCACCCTGTATATTCATGGATTTTGTTGTTTTGTTTTTTTGCACATATCTTTATTCAAGTTTTAACACATCACATATATTTTCTGACATGAATTGGTAACATTGTGTAGACATCCCCTGAGCATAATAGTTATAGCTTTCACACAATTTATCAGTAAATACATGTTTCTTCACTTCAAAAATTAAACACATGGTGTCCAGCTGAGTGGACATTTTTGCAACTTCATGAAAAATAGGTTCATGAGAATTTTTTTAATCATTATTACTTTTTTGTTTTTAAATGCATTTTTTGACATTTATTTATTTAATTAAAATTATTTTTCACAAGAAATTTTTCAATCACATTGTTTTTTCATGATTAAAGAGAAATGAAAACAGTCAGGGAAAAAACCTTGGTTAAGGTTCTCATAATTTGTGCATGAAAGGGATAAGGAAAGAAAATGCCTACATTGCAACAGCATTTTATAATTTAATAATAACATTTAATAAAAATAGTATTAATTATTGAGTCATGATACACTCAGTGACATAGTCATGACTCTGAATGTTTCTGCCAACACATTTGGGGCATTTTGTCCAAGTAGAGTTACCGTCGCGCATGAACAAATGGGCAGTGAACATGATTGTGACGGATTCCAAGCAGTGAGTGACAATGTGAAGGAATTATAACGGGTGGTGACACAGTCGGGGGACAGTGTGCGAGACCTGGCTGGACGGGCTGCGGACTCGTATAAGAAGTTGGATTACATTGCGGGCCAGACTGCAGAAGGACTGAAAGCCAACATAGAAGGCCTCCGTCAATCTGCGGGACTGAAGCAGGAGGTAGACGAACTGTGTAGAGACCTGACCGCTCGGAAGTAAGAAATGCTGAAGCCAGGTATGACAAATGTAAGTTATACTAAATTAATGCAGAAATCAAGTTTCCCCCATGGTCTAAATTGTTTTCCCCTGGGAGCTGAGAAGCAGCTGGATTCTTCTCTAATCTACTCCCCCTGCAGTCAGAACATCTTCCATGGTCAGGACAACAGCAGGCTGGACTGATAAGAACTGGTAAGAACTGAAGGGCAGATGGACCTACTGTGTCTCTTATTTTGCAACTCAATCTTCCAAGGACAAACACACAACACACACACACATTTTTTCCCCACTCCCCAATCCAACCGTCTGCCCTCAAACTCTGTTGTTTTTTCATCCTATCCCCCAAATCCTACCGAATCCATGGAAAAAGAACCAGCATGTGTCCACGTGTACTGTGTGAAAACTGTACGACGTCTTATATTTGTGCTTTGCATTATCTTGTTCTTCACTGCAAATTTCGAGGAAAAGGGTTCTGTGGTGGCGCACCAGTTAGGAGCAGCGGCCCGATGTCCCTAATCATCGATCTCAGTTTCGTTTGATGTACTCTGTGCTGTCAAATGACAATAAAGGCAATTCTGATTCTGACAGGCAGCAGAACCAGGGACTGTTTTTTCGGGCATTTTGCCTGGGGGCGGGGTTACGTCCTGTATCACTGATATGTTTGATGCGGGTTCTTGTGTTGGTATGGTGTCATAATCCAGTTATCCCCTTACCCTAACACCTAACCCTAATATGTAGAACGTAACCCCACTCCTGGGCAAAATACATACAACAAAATGCCCCCCAAAAATATGAGTGCCAACAGAACCAACCGCTAAGATGGAAGACGCTACCACTGTAACCACATTGTAAAACTCTGACATTTTAAATTCAAGACTTTCATATGCATAGCCTAATGCGTAGACCTATGATTGATTTTTGTATCAAATGTATGATGTGGCAGCAAAGATTTTGCCGTGGTGCACTTTACCAGTGGAGACACTGCCTTTCTTGGGTTATGTTTTTTAAAAGAACTGGGCATGTGGGTAGATAACCTGAACCTGACTGTCAGAAGAACACTGAGCAGCAGAACAGCTTCATTTCACAAACTGGTTTTGTTTGTACACAAATAGAAATGCAAAAGCAGTTCAGGGGAAGTTCAATCTTTTCACCAACCTGACGTTTCTGTCATACCTGCAGTCAGACGTTAGTCTGGTTTTGTCTGTCTTTTATGTTTTGTTTGTCACTTCCTGTCTTATTTTGTTAAGTTTCCCCTCATGTGTCTTGTCTGTCGTCTTTACTTCCTTTTCCTTGATCATGCTCACCTTTCCCCTGATTACCTGTCTCCGCCCTAATTTGCTCCACCTGTGTCTAGTTGTCTTCCCTCCCTTTTGTGTATTTAAACCCTGTCTCTTCCCCCTGTCAGAGGCCAGTTTGTAACTCTTGCAGTTCTTACCAGCGTTTTGACCTCGTTTGTTCGTTTGTCTGCCTGTTTTGACCTGTTTTTGGATTCCTCGGTTTTTCGTCTTCTGCCTGCTCCCTGTCGGTTTTGTCTGCCTCATCTGATTACCTGGTTCTGATCTTCTCGCCCTGACTACTGGTACGTGAGTTTTGCCTTGTCCTTATGTCCTGTTGCCTGATTGATAGCCTACCTGTGCATGACCTGTTTCCGTCCCTGACCTCCCTTTGCTTTTCCCTAGTCGGGAAAAATACTCCTAACACCGCTCGGGGAGACGGGCTGTCGCCCTCGATCCGGAGGACGAATCAGAGGAGGAAATCACCAACCATTATCCTCAAGATTCTGTCACTAATAATATTTTTACACCTGAGTGTAAACAATAAATCTTTTGAACCTTATTTTTGGTGTCTGAGTTCTGCATTTGGATTCTGTGTTTGTACTAACGTTATCACAGTTTCAGTATTGGTTACAGATTAAACACTCCATCAATCAGTTAACTTTACAATCCTCTCATCCCACCCTATTCCAAACCCTAATCTCCAAAATGTTGAAATCTCCACACCAGAGGTTGAAGCTGAGCTCACCTCAACTACAGACAGACACAAATGAAAACTGTACAACAAGAATAACTTTTAAAAATCTGTCTTGGTTTCTCACTGTTGATTTTATGTAAGTATGTTAAATCAATCAATTTATATAGCACTTTTCATACATTAAGGGTGTAGCACAAAGTGCTTTACATATAAGTTTAAAACATATACATATACACACACACACACACACACACACACACACACACACACACACACACACACACACACACACACACACACACACACCACACACACACACACACACACACACACACACACACACACACACACACACACACACACACACTGAGCACGAGAGGACCAGAAAGTAAAAGTGGAGGTGCTGTCTCAGGGAGCCATCCGCACCAGGAGGCAGCCGCCAACCAGGCGCCAGCGCCGCATCCCAACCAGTGGGAGAGGGCCAACTGCACCGGATCGCGGCGGCAGAGACCCCCACCCACCACAAAGGAGCAGACCCCAGTGAAAGAAGGCGCCACAGCTACCAGAGTCCACAGCCCCCCCCCCCGGCACAGAGGGCTCCCTCTGATAAAACACTGAAAAATATAGATAAGAAACAAAAGGATATAAAAGAATTGATTAAAAGAATCTAAATGTAAGACATAAATATTAAACAACTCATTGTTGAAACAATGAGTGCATTCCTTTCATTTTAATGTTAGGGGCCAGAGGAGACTGAATACATTTTTCTGTATCTGGGTGAAATGACCCTTGACCTTCCAGTACATCCTGTCTGTATGTGGCTTTTCTGTTTCAATAATCTCATTACTTTATCAAATCCCATCTTATCTTCTCCAGATGTTGTAATTGCTCACCATTATCTGGGTTCAATCACACTTCACTTTGAAAGTGCAAGCTAAAAAACTTACTGCAAGGAGTACATTTGCATAAGCCAACATACATACGACTGTGGGGAGAAAAAACATGACACTTGAGTATCCTCCTGCCCTTCACCAGCTCATACTTGTCTCTGCTTCAGCCTGAGCTTCACATGACCCTCCAACAGACACTGTTCCCATGACATACCTGCTGCAAGATGACCATGGTTCAGCCTCAGGTCGACTCCAGGACATCAGTCACCATGTGAGGGCTCTGCAACAGAGAGGAGACACACACAAAATGAAAGGTGAGCAAAAAAATGTCAGCTTAAAATTAACCCATAAAGACGCCAGTGACCAAAAGCATCTACTCATCTCTGTTTAATTCCTGTTGATCCACTAATCCTATTAATGCATGTCAACAAATGGTGTAAAATACAGTTTGTCATCTTTTCACGGTCATCAGATATGATTCATTTGGATGTTCAGAGGCTCCGTAGTGGAACTTGGAAACATCATCATGTTGGTTTTTGAGGCTTGTTTTTATGTTCAGTTAATGATATATTTTGCTGAAAAAGTCACTTTTTCTTCAGTTTCCTCTGTTTTTATATAATAACCTTTGAATCTACTCTGAGTTTTCATGAACATGGACATGATCAGTTAATTAAATATAGGGAAAAATACATTATTTACAATAAGTAATGCAAAATACATGGGATAATAGCATAATAAATGGTGACAAATCACTTAAGAAAGAGTAAAAAGAAAGAAAAATCAGTTTCGGAGCTGCCATAAAAGTTGCACTAGGTCTTTATGTGTTAAATTTGTATCATATTATATATTATATTCTCAGGATCTTTTCTTTTTGTCTATTCCTAAAGTTAGAACTGAACAGGGGAAAAGGCATTCAGATTTGCGGCTCCATTCACCTGGAATGAACTACAAAAGGACCTGAAACTTAAAGATGTGATTTCGCTGGACACTTTCAAGAGGATGTTGTATGACTTGGAGCGGGACACATCTGGCTGCAGATGTTTTGTCTGACACACTTTGTCTTCATCTCGTGGGCACTTTTAGCAAAGCTGACTTTGGAAGGTTTAACTTGATTTTGTGCTTTTTTATGTACTGAATACTTGTTTTTGTTTTTATGTATGAAAGTTCGTATCTGTAACTATTAAATGTACCGTTGCCCGTCTTGGCCAGGACACTAGGAAAAAATATTTTTAATCTCAATGAGGGTTTCCTGGTTAAATAAAGGTAAATAAAAAATAATAAATAAATAATATTATTAAATTTGTAATTATACATTCACTGGAGGAGAACTCAATTAATTAACCCATAAAAACCCAAACAGCCACTGGCAACCAAAAGCATCTACTGATATAACTGTTTAATACCTGTTGATCCACTAATCCTATTAATACATGCAAATAATTGGTGTCAAATACAGTTCATCTTTTCATGGTGAACAGATATGACGCATTTGGATGTTCAGAGGCTCCTTAGTTACCGTGGAAACACCGTCATCTTCTACAACATTGATTCACCAGTAAAACCCATGGGGATTGGTGTCATGCCATACCTTCTATGACTAAACTCCTCCAATGTTACATTTCCGTGCATCTGGATCATTCCAGTCACCGTTGCCAATAGTGCTGCTGTATCCCAGAGCAGTTTTTCCAGTGTATTGTCTCCATGACGACAACCAGTAGCGCATGAAAAACCCTCAGTTAAATAGGGTGGTCTCCAAGACTTAGCACTTGTTTTCATTTGCACAAGCAATCAAAGTAAATCACCCTCAAACTGTGGTTCAACCCCACACGCAAAATTCTAGATTGTGCATGAAAACTAGTACACACAAATTGGGATCTTAGTAGATCTGGCCCTAAATGCCACTTCTATCAGTTTTGAGTATGAAGTGAATGCAACCCTGAAGTGACCCGCATGTGCGAAAGAGATACGCACTGTGTTTTCAGAAGTAACACTCCTGGGACGCAGAATTGTAACATTTGTCGCAGTTCAATGACGTAAAGGTCAAATAAATGCGACCTGGCTGTTCAGACTGAAGTTGCATTGTAAAATATCAGATATGTATCGGATTTAGGACCACATATGAAAGGGGCCTGGGTTGGATTTGTACTGTTCAAACTGTCTCTAACAGATCGGATCCAGATCACGTATGGGTAAAAAAAAAAATCGGATTTGGGCCACATTTGCCTGCAGTCTGAACGTAGCCGTAGTGCCATAACTTAGCTACATTTGCTAATTTAGCATCTAACCTTGTATTATATGGTCTATAAGTGTGCCAGCTAGTGCCAATTCATATGTCGGCTAAAATTTGCTTAGAGGTCTTATTTCTGTCTTTGTGCATAAGAAACCAATAGAAGTGAATCCCCAAAGGAACTTTGTGTTGGTAAATGCAAGTTCTGCAAATGTACAGGATTTCAGTTCTGTTCAACATGTTGATGCTCATATGAACTATGTTTTCAGCTCAAAAATGTCCAATTTCATCACAATTAATGCTATATATTCATGTCACAAATGGCCAGGTTATATTTGAACTGAATTTACCTGAAAAACAAATATTCTATTCTTTTAGATTCGCCAGTTTTTCTTCCCAGATTCTCTCCTCCATATCACATGTTTTATTTTTACAGGTTCAATCTGGAGTATGGTGCTCATCCATCCTGCTTCTGTTCCACCAATATATACATGAAGAATAGCACACGTCACTTTTGAAATCAACAGTTTTCTAATAATAAACATTTTCATAAAGAAATAACAATTCTATATTGTTCTTTCCTCTTTAGTCTGATGATAAACTATCCAATAAATAATTCTGATCCTAGTTTTTGCACTGGGATCATTAGTGTAAACGGTGACATGGCTGCAGAGCATCAGTATGATGGGATCCACAACAACCATGTCACATCCGTCCACTGACACATTTAGTGTTTTTGTGTCAGCTGGGATTGTTTTAGATCCACAATACTAACATTTATGAATAAGAGGAGAATTAGCAATAGTAAGTATATAAGTTTATCACTAATAAAGTACTGGTACTGACCAGAGCATCATGGGTAATGTTACGTCCGTCCACCAGCAAAAGTTTTCACATACACGTGCTATTCAAAATCCAATATTTATGAAAATAGAGCTTCCACTGTCAAATAATATCAGTAGTCTGTGCACAAATGGATTAGCAGTATTTCAACACACTTCTATGCATTTCTGACAACTTTTTTTTTCTTTTTTTTGACAAAAATGGCCACTCATTTGACCCCCTAAGGAAATTTTAGCCAATATACATGTGCAACACAAGGTTATCAAACTATGTGTTAACATTTAGTAAGTTGCTGGTACGTTTTGAGTAGTATTCAGGAGTTTTGGACATATCCCGGCTCAGAACAGACACCATGTGGTTAGACTGGATACGGGAGACTAATGAAGAAGAATGGGGGGTTGGGATGGGGTAAGGGGTCGGGCAGAGGCTGTCATGGGCTTACAGGGATTCCTGGAGCTAATCCTGTCACTTAAGTGCAAGCCATAGTTGAATCATTTTCTCTCCCGCTGAGCTGCTGTTCATTTATGAGCCTCACTTATTACATTTGCAGCATGAGAGTGTACAGACGGTAAAAGTTAAATATGATACAGTCACATTTTGCAGTAGGAAAAATGGACATATTGCGCTTCACAAAGAATAGAAGGAACATCCAGTAGGTATGTATGGTTCTATAGTAAAGTAATTGAGCAGATTTGTTGAATAACTGATTAAAACTGAGGAGACGGATTTGTTTGCGACATCAATACTTCTTATGACTTATAAAAGGTTCTGTATGAGTGACAAAAATAACCCAAGTCACAGGATGAGGGGCTCGTATCCCAGTGTAGTAATGGTCAATTAGCATTTCAATAAGTAGATTAAGAGTTTGTGGTGTGTGAAAGAAGCAGTGATGAAAAGACTTGATGTGTACAGACTAAATCCACAGCTTCACGTGTAGCACGCAAGCAATTCTGCAACACAGCAATACTTATATCACACGTCTGTCAGGTTATATCATGTCCTACTAACTTCACCTATGAAATTTAAAGATTCAAGATTCAAAGGGTTTTATCGTCATGTGTACAGTAAAGAAACCAGTTTCCCTGTACAATGAAAATCTTACTTTACCGTCCACACTGAATGCCAAGAAAATTTAAGATGTATAAAAATAAAAAGAGAATCATTTAATCCTTTCATGCACGAATTATGAGAACCTTAATCAAATTTTTTTCCTGAGCGTTTTTATTCCTCTTTAGGCATGAAAAAACAATGTGATAGAAAATTTTCTTCTGAAAAATAAATTAAAAATAAATTAAAAAAAATAAAAATAATTAATTTTTTTTTTTAAATACATTAAAAAACGTAATAATGACAAAAAAAATTCTTATGAATCTACTTTTCATGAAGTTGCACAAATATCCACTCAGCTGGACACCACACGTTTAATTTTTGACACACAGAAACATGTATTTACTGATAAATTGTGTGAAAACTGTGGGGAAGCCTTGTGATTCTGGGGGTTTATCCTCAGGAGAGATCTACATAATGTTACCAATTCATGTCAGAAAAGACATGGAGTGTCTTAAAACTTTAATAAAGATATGTGTAAAGAAAAAACAAAAACAAAAAAACAGCGAAAAGAACAACAAAATCCATGAATATACAAGAGAACAGCTGTAGAATAGCTGTCCACTGTAGTGACCACTGTGCATGAAAGGGTTAATTAGGAAATTAAAACAAACAAAACAAAGTGGCATTTAATAATAGCATGAAAAAGAGAATGAGCACAAAAATATAAACTACAAAAACTATAAAACTAAATGCAAATATAAATCACTATTACTAAGTAAATAACGGAGAGGAGATGCACACAAAATATAAGGTGAACAAAGAATGTCAGCTTGGAATTAACCCATGAAGACCCACAAAGCCGCTGGTGACCAGAAGCATCTACTCATCTCTGTTTAATACCTGCTGATCCATTAATCCTACCAATACTTGTCAATAATTGGTGTAAAACGCAGTTTGTCATCTTTTCACGGTCATCAGATATGACCCATTTGGACGTTCAGAGGCTTCGTAGTGAACATGGAAACATTGTCATCTTGGTCTTTGAGGCTTGTTTTTATGTTCAGTTCATGATATATTTTGCTGAAAAATTCACTTTTTCGTCAGTTTCCTCTGTTTTTATATAATAAACTTAGAATCTGCTCTGAGTTTTTATGAACATGCACATGATCAGTTAATTAAATATAGGGGAAAAATACATTATTTATACCAAATAAGGTCAAATACATAGAATAATTGCATAATAAATGGTGACAAATCACTTAAGAAAGGTTAAAAAGAGAGAAAAATCCATTTCAGAGCTACCATAAAAGTTGCACTGGGTCTTTATGTGTTAACTTTATATTTAATTATACATTACATTATATTATTAAATGTGTACTTATACATTTACCGAAGGAGAACTCAATTAATTAACCCATAAAGACCCAAACAGCCACTGGCAACCAAACGCATCTACTGATGTAATTGTTTAATACCTGTTGATCCACTAATCCTATTAATACATGGAAATAATTGGTGTAAAATACAGTTCTTCATGTTTTCATGGTCATCAGATATGACCCATTTGGATGTTCAGAGGCTCCACTGTGAACGTGTAAACGCTGTCATCAAAAACTATAGAACTAAATTATATATAACAAATAGTAATTACTGTTACTAAGTAAATATATGTTTACATAAATGTGCAATGCATAAGTTATTGTGCAAACTGTCAGACATAAATGGTATGTTAAATGTGCAAAAGTGTCAGAGATGAACAGTAGGATTTATGTGTAATTATTGAGTATAAGGTGTATAACTAATATCACAGCTTTATGGTTTTTGGGAATCGAAAAGAAATTGATGGGGACATTACATTAAAAATATTCGATGCTGAAACTGAAAGAGTGTTTGATATAAAATTTTTAGGGGTTGTTATTGATCACAAATTAACATGGAAACCACATATTAGATCTATAAAAGGAAAGATTGCAAAGTCAATGGCAATCTTGTATAAGTCCAGAAATCTACTCGACCACAAGGCACTGCATATAATTTACTGTTCACTTCTACTTCCTTCTATGTCATATTGTGTGAGAGTGTGGGGCTGGACATATAAAACAACTGTAAATACTATAGTCCTCCTACAAAAACGAGCAATACATATTATTAATAAGGCTAGTTACTATGAACATACTAATGAATTGTTTATGAAATCCCATATTATGAAATTTAATGATTTAGTTTACTATAAAATAATGCAAATAATGTATAAAGCCAAATTAAAGTGACTCCCTGTCTGTGTACAAAGGTTCTTCACAACACATGAGTCTAAATAGGATTTGCGAGATGTTTGTAAATTTGTTGTACAAAAAGCTAAAAAAGAGACAACTAGAAAAGCACTCTGAGAGCGCAGACCTCCGCCAAGGCAGATCAGTGCCCCCACCCCCGATCACCACCAAAATTTAATCATTTGTTCCTTGTGCCCCCATATTCCCCCATATTGTGATTTCCACCATAAATATTAGTCCCATATTTATTTGACCTATATTTTAAGATTCCTTGACCATGAAAACATACCATTAGCAACTGGATTCATAATTATATCCTTATTAGTTCAGTAGTTATTCACGAAAATCACATTTCTCGTAATGGCGGTTTTCTTCTGGATCTAGCTCCTTAAGTATTAAAGCTACATGAAATCTGGTGGCATACTCCCGATGCGGAACTGACTGAGCTACACGATGGCGCTTGTCAGAAATTTCTACCTTTAATATTAAAGGCACAGTAGGCCAAAAAGTAAGGGCACCCCCATTTTTTATATAAATTGAGATAAAATCCGCCTTCCGATCAGATCCGGATCAGCCTTTGAAATGTGATAGAGGACCCCATTGTCAATTCCTGAGTGAAATTTCATGAGTTTTGGTCAATTATTAAGTGAGATATTGGGAAACAAAAATTTTGGCCCCATTTACCACAATGTTAACGAAAATTTCAAAGTGATCCAGAATCCAGGATTTCTTCCGGATCACCCCCAAAAGTTAATCATTTCTTCCTTATCCCATTTCAAACAAACCCTGAAAATTTCATCAAAATCTGTCCATAACTTTTTGAGTTATGTTGCACACTAACGGACAGACAAACAGACAAACAAACCCTGGCAAAAACATAACCTCCTTGGCGGAGGTAAAAAGCAGATGTATATATATCTGATGTTGGAGTTAAACTATGGAATGAGGCCAGTATGGATTTAAGAATGTGGAGCCCATTTTTGATATTTAAAAAAATGGTACGTAAGGCAATTTTTGAAGGATATAATTGTTAAGCTCTAACAAGTAATAGGTAAAATATTTATTTTTGAGTCTACATTAAATTACCATTAATTTGATGGTTAAGTTTTCTATTTCTCTGGTTTATTTTCACCTTTTTATGTTTTGCTTATTTGTTTGCTTGGATACATTGTTTTTTGTTTTTTTCTTTTTCCTATATTGGATGCTGGGTAGCTGAATTTGTTCTGTAGGACAGGCATTAATAGAAGTATTCTGCTTCTGCCTGTGCCTTTTCAGTCATAACCTGTTGGTAATGTTTGTAATGTTTGAAGTGCTGTTGTTGACACTGGTTATTATGTGATGACTGAATAAAGAAAGAATTTCAAACACTGTAAACTGTGATATTATTTGTGCACCTTACACTCAATAACTGCACGTATATCCTACTGTTCATCTCTGACAATAAGCAGTAAAACTCAGTTGATGGTAAGACAGAGCCTCTTATCCAGACCCACAGGGTGCCACTATGGCATCTGTCCCAAACACAGACATATAGATTTCCTCTGTTAGTTAAAGTCTGGTCTGTCCTTTATCCCCTTTCCCAACTGAACCAGACAAACCCACATGTACAGGAAGCACACCACGACTGTACATAATCTCATAAGCCTTAGATTAAGTGTAGTAAACAACATTGTCACAATTACTACTCATCACTCATCCTGCTGAGGACAAGGCAAACAAACAAACAAACAAACAAACAAACACTAAGTTACCCCTTGTGCAACACTTCAGTTAAAATGAATGAAAAACAGGTGAGAGACTGTTTTAATCCCTTCTTGGCAATTTGTCCCTTTTTGGTCTTAACGGTTTGAACTGTCTGTGTTACTTTAAATCCAAACAGAATAAAGTTATGTGAAAAACAAAAACATCAATCAAAGCCACTGTAAAACCCTGTCAAGCTTCTGTCTATGTCGGTACAAACGAGTTCAGATGGAGTGAGAAACATTCAAAAAGTCTTTCATTTTCTACCGGACGAGGCCAGAGGGAAAGGGTTTGTACGGAAGTAAATCTGTCTCATCAGATTTTGAATTATAAAAGCCATTGAGTTTTTTGTGCTGAATTTTTTTGCACTGAAATAAAGTATCTGAATTTTTTGTCTCTGAATTCAACTATGTTCATAAATTTAGAGTGAAAAAAATTCAGAAGTAAAAAATTCAGATCACACATGCGGGACACCAAAGATAAGCAATCGATTCTATCTCAAGTCGAACCGACAGCCGGCCAGTCGAGTTACATTAGGTTGGTCAAGTGACGCCGATGCAGGAAGACGGTCAGCGCGGATGTGTCATCTGAATTTTTTGCATTTGAATTTTTTGTATCTGAATTTTTTTTAATTCAAAATTTATGAACATAGTTGAATTCAGAGACAAAAATTTCAGATACTTAATTTCAGTGCAAAAAAAAATTCTGTTACTTAATTACAGTGCAAAAAGAAAATCTGATACTTAATTTCAGTGCAAAAAAAATTCAGTTACTTAAATTCAGTGCAAAAAAAAAAAAAATTCAGGTACTTCATTTCAGTCCAAAAAAAAAAAAAAAAAAAAAAAAGCTTAATTTCAGTGCAAAAAAAATTCAATTACTTAATTTCAGTGCAAAAAAAATTCTATTACTTAATTTCAGCGCAAAAAAAAATTCTATTACTTAATTTCAGCGCAAAAAAAATTCAATTACTTAATGTCAGTGCAAAAAAAAAAAATTCAGTTACTTAATGTCAGTGCAAAAAAAAATTCAGTTACTTAATGTCAGTGCAAAAAAAAATTCAGTTACTTAATTTCAGTGCAAAAAAAAAATTCAGTTACTTAATTTCAGTGCAAAAAAAATTCTATTACTTAATTTCAGTGCAAAAAAAATTCTATTACTTAATTTCAGTGCAAAAAAAAATTCAGTTAATTTCAGTGCAAAAAAAAATTCAGTTACTTAATTTCAGTGCAAAAAAAAATTCAGATTTTTAATTTCAGTGCAAAAAAAAAAAAATCAGATATTTAATTTCAGTGCAAAAAAAATGCTAAAAATTCAATAGCTTTCATAATTCAAAATCTGATGAGACAGATTTTCTTCCATCGGTTTGAGTTCCAGGTCTGTGCAAAAAGTTCGGCAAACTACAACAAAATGTTAGCGAAGCAAACCTGCTCTGTGCTCTCTGAGTGCTTTTCTAGTTTTGGCGATGACATCCTCGTGTCTTTCATTTTATCCTCTTCAGTAATTCCCAACATTTTTCAGCCAAACACCCAAAAGAGAAATGTGCTGTGTGTTTGTGAACCAGAACTAGAAAAACACACAATGAATCATCAGAGATCAAGGACTTCTACACTGTCTCTTTTTTATGTAATTTTTTAGTTAGTCTGTCTTTCATGTCATTTTAATCTTATGTTCAATCTTCTATCTCACTATAACTATTTTCACTGCCTCTTATGAATGTTTTATGTACATGTTGCATCTTTTATGTTGTTTTTGCCTTGCTGACCTTGCTTCTGTTTTAATAGAACACAGAGCTCCAGAAACTTGCATATCACTGATACCAGGCATGTTTGATGTTATACTAAACATTTAACAAGTTTGAACAAGTGAACCATTTATGTTAAAGAAGAGCTTTACACTGACCGCTGAAATGCTCAAAAACAGTCCACACCAGCTAATGTTTGTGATGATTCAACAGAACACCGACAGCTTATTGACTGCACATATTTGTCAGCAGTTGATGGGAAAGCCAAGGTTCACCGAGAAACAAAACATGGCAAAGCACACAGAGAAGATACAGTCAAGCATGTTTTAGACAAAATTAGTTTTTATTTTATTTAATTGCTCTGCTGTGCTCATCCATAAGCACACATTAATGTTGTTTACCATTTTCTTTTATTTAAATTCTCACAAAATGATCATTTTGTTCACTGCAGAGCCACTAAACCCGTCTAGTGTCCAAAATTCTACACTAATATGCTAATTATTAGGCTTAAACAATATACACTTTTTTTTTTTTTTTTTTTTGTATGTCTGAAACACATACTATTTGTAGGTAATTATTACAGTATGCAAACGCAGGACAATATATAATGCAGTCATGACAACCTATGTTTTTTGAAGGATATTTTCATCTAAATCATGCAATGTAAAACTTATTATACCTTCGCTAAATCTCTGCCCCTTTTGGTTAGTTTTTGTTTGGCACCTTGCATGTCATTCTATGTTAGTTTTAATGTTATCAGAAAGATATGTTAAAGGAAATAATTGGACATTTGTGTGAAATCAGTTAGGAAATAAGAGGTATTTTCATAATATGTCAATTTGATCAACAAAACCTCTAAGGTAAAGATGGCAAATAACTTTACCTAATTTAGCAGACAGCTGAAAAAGGAAGTTTACACAGAAGTTATTCATAATGGTTTAGGTTCGGTAGTTGTGTGTCATTTGAGGCTGAGTAAACACTAAAACTACATAAAACAAACAGCAACATGACTGATGTCATACACACACATTGTTTGCTAACACAGTGGCTAAAGTCCACTAACATTAACTACCACCTCAGCTTAAAGGCACCAAAGGAGTTTTTATTGTTTCATTAATGACATATAATTAAAAGTAGGACCAATGGCCCTGTATCTTACCGGCCAAATTAAAAGCTTTGGGAAATGTATCCAGATGCCATTTATTCTCACCCAGTTCTGTGTATTTATTCTATTACAGAAATAGCCCATGTTTTGGTCATATTCCAATCAGATCTGTAAAAAATTCAAACTCCAACTTGATATCATTGAAACTGATTTATTGGATCAATCCACTTCCTATCTGTTATAATGGGAAAATTTGTCAAAGTTGCACCAAATCCAGAATCAGATCCGGATAGAAATAATTTCAATCCCTTGTGTTGACATCATCATACAGAAGCTGTATACCAAGTCTGAAGTCAATCAGAACTGGAGTTTCGGAGAAGAAGACGATTGAAATGTTTTCCCCATAAGAGCCCATGTTAAATTTTCCGTAAGTTCCTGGATCCAGAAGAAGATCCTGATCAGCATGTGGACATTATGTTTTGGTCATCTCCCCATCAGGGCTGGACTGTAGAAATTTACACTGGATATCATTTATATTTACTGAGTTATTGCATCCATCCACTTCCTATCTCTTATAATGGGGACATTTTTCAAAGTGGCACCAAATCCAGAATCAGATCCAGATCCAAATAATTTCACTAACTTCTGCTGACATCATCATACAGAAGCTGTATACCAAGTTTGAAGTCAATCGGAATTGTAGTTTCGGAGACGAAGATGATTGAAATTTTTATAACGGACGACAGACGACAACAGCGCCGGACGCCGCATGACGACAACAGCTGACAGCCTGTCGGCCGGTAAACTAAAAATGCTCTAAATAGCCTATGTCATAAAATGATGGAAAATCCCTTCACAAGTTCTCAGGTCTCCTCAAACTAAAGTACACCATGTCATCTTGTGTGTGTTTATGTTTATCATGGTCAGTACTGAACCTCCTACAATCTCAGTCTGAATGTATAATCTAAGTAACATCTCCAGTGACATCTGATGATAAATAAGATGACGATCAAAAGCTTTTCGCTACATTCTATTAACCTCCTGAGAACCAGCAATGCATTTTTGTCCTCTCCAGTGGACAAGAGTTTCACAGCTTTACTTAACCTCCTAAGACCCAGGAAATGTCAGCAAAGCACAAGCTTTTTTATTTTATTTTATTTTATTTTTTAAATTAAATAAGTGCTGTCAAGTTAGGTAGAGGTTAGGGCTCCTCAGGTCAGCATAGGCAATGAATGGAAACATATTATCCAGTATAACATAATACTAACATGGTGATTGAGCTGATTTATTAAGTTGAATTAGATATATGTAATGTGATCAATAAGTATAGTTAA